>NC_089210.1:20840905-21028405 GCF_963930695.1 Labrus bergylta | reverse complement strand
AACAAGAAGTGGAACCAGGATCACACAGATGTGCTTTGAATGGTGGAGGCAAGGCTGTGACGTCCGTGTGCGGTCATTACTGTAATGCTCACTTCCCAAAATGGACTGTCAGAGAACAAAAGACCTGACACTGACCGCCTTTGATGAAAAGAAATGAAGAAAGAGCAATTGATATGCATGTTTAAACATTGCAGGTTAACATGGATCCTTAAAAATGCAACCAAAGCAGAGCCGAGCATAGAGGCCATGGGAATAAAAACTCGCTGTCTGTCACCGCGAACCTCAACCTCATTTAAATACACTCCAATCATTCCACCATAGACGGATATGAGAGAATGAGACCCCCAATTTTGGGTGCTTGAACCCCTTCATTTGGACCCTGGATCAGCCATGCGAGCTGTTCCACACAGGCATCGACCCAGACAGCCGTGGGACTGTGGTCGACCAGGGGGCCTCGTCTGGAACCTGGCCAGGCGCCACTGCGGTAGCTGATCTCCCTACTATGTGACCAATCAGCGGACGTTTTACTGCCTGATACTCGGCTTCAACCAATGGCACACTCTCACCTCTTCAGTATGAACTGTAGTGCCAAACTCTCTGACATGTTTTGATGACATCTGCTCGAGCAAGAAGACGCAGAACCTATCCATCAAAATGATATTAAGAGGGTTGTTATTGCAGCCTCCAGACTGCTCTCATTAAGTAGAAGAGAGAGAGATGAAGGCTTCACTAAAGCCCCGTCGGCACATGAACTCCTGACAACTTTAGGACATTAAGGCTCTTGATACTTTCTGGAACAACATGCAGCCCACAGCAGGAGATTGTCAGTGTCTGATGGACTCAGGGAGGGGGTTCACATTGGTAAAGTGTTCAGTAAGAGGAGTCTTCTGTAACGCTGCCTGTTTTTATCTGATATATATCCTATGAAACAGAAATTCCAAACACTAAGGCATGCTGTAAAGAATATCAGGCAGGGCATGCACTGTGCAACTCAAATTGCACGTCGCTTGTCGTGCAGGTCGGCACAAGGGCCAATCACGGCCTGATCAGCTGATATGTTTTAAATTTACGTCATGCGACTACACACACTCTGGCACAGTGAGAGCAGAGCCATGAGCTGAATCCACCAACTTCGGGGCTTTTTTTTCCATGATTGCACCTGCACAAACTGGCAGACAGCATCTGAAATCACCATGGCAACAGCGGACACTATCTAGAAATATATGAATGAGAAACGATGGAATATCGGTTGTGAGTTAGCTGCTAGTTAGCGTGTGTTTATTGACGGGAGTGTCAGAGTGTTAGAGAGAGAGAGAGAGAGGGCGTTTTAACAGTGTTTGTATTCGAGCTCTGCATGAGACAGCTGAATAACACAGATCTGACTTCAGTCTGTGGGAGTTTTTTAATGGAAAACTTTATTGGCAGTTGTCAGTACTCTCGTTGTGAACTTTGGCTGTGCATTTTAAACGAGTCACTTGTAAAGTGTGAATCGACATTCAACCATGACAGTAATACAAACTGTGCAGTGTATGTGTGGCCTAAAGCAGAGAAACTGAACAGTGTCATCACCCAATCACCCACTCGCTTGTTTCTGATTGTCAGTGCGGTCACACATCGGCTCTCCCTGGCTTCATGCAGACTTCACTTACTTTTCCTGTACAATGTTGGGAAACCTTTTTAGAGTCCTGTGCTTGTGTGAAAGGGGCTTAGATATGCATTACAGGAGAAACTGTTACACAGCACACCATTAGAGAGGACATGCTTTAGTGTCTCTGTTTTTACATGGCAAGAGCCTTTATTATTTAATATTTGAAGGCTGAACAAATCTTCAAAAGCATACTTTCCCCCCCAACATACTGACAGAATAAAGGGCATTATATTTCCCTCCCGTAACACATAGCACAGGAATTTGCAGAGATTATGTATCTCACAAATGCTTAGGGAAATGAAGATGACTGGGGTTTGGCGTTCAGGCCAGAAATTCAATCTTCCACCGGTGTAGTGTGACAGCATCGGATGCTTTGCCGCTCAAAGGTTGCTGAGGACGTGCGGTCTGATGGCTGGCTGTGGCGCATCGGGGGATTCAGTGTGTGTCCTCCCTGTAGCTGAAGGAAAAGCATCTTTTGTAAGGGGAGCGATCACCATTGTCCTCCTTTCGTGTTTACGTTTGTCTTGAATTTCACCCAGTGCTCAGCGCCGCCCTACAGAGCCACAGGATGGGCATTGTTCAGGGCCCGTGCAGGAATGGTAGCCTGCAGTCCCCTTCTTTCTGACTGTCGCCATTGTCCCACCAACACCCCCCCTCCTTAAAAAAAAAATTCCTTTGTTTTTGCTCCCTACCACAGACAGCTCATATTGTTGCCTGATGTTGCTTCCTCTCATCCCATTGTTTCCACATCTCCTCTTTGTGTGACTTTTCTCCTCGGCGTAGGTCGATGTGTGTGTGTGTGTGTGTGTGTGTCGGTTGGATGAGTTGGGGGCTGGAGTTGGGGAGGGGTTAGGGTACACAGAGTGCATGTGAAGTTTTATGGCTAACCACATGTGTTTTTGAATCTTTGAGCCTCCACGTTGTTTCCCAGGGTGAGGGGTTGTAGTCTGTAGCAGGAGGACGGGGCGGAGAGAGGGAAGTTTGGGTAGAACCAGGACTGGGACATGTGGTTCTTGTTTGGGGCGCTGCATGCAGAGATGGAGGGTCTGGCTTCTCTTCACTCTAACCTGCATCTACAATCCAAACATCCAGCTGATCATAGAAACAATATGGATGCTCTGAAGCGCCATTGATAAACACAGAGAAAGCACATCACATCCGCCTCACACTCCTTTATCTGCAAAAATCAGACGAGGAAAAGGCAGCTTTAAGTTCAGAGAATTCAAGGATGTTCTCGTATTACAAATGTATACCATTTCCTTTGTAATATTCTATGTCTTCAGTTTCCTGCATCAGGCTTTTTTTCGCTGGTTGTAACTGTGTGGGAGCGTATTAGCATGATGCCTCCGGGCTGAGTTCACTACAGAATGCGGTAAAGTTAGACTGTGAACCACGTGAACACAAACCACAGCCCTCCTTCAGTCCGTTACATACAAGAAACACCCACGTAACTCCAAAGCCTCTGGGGTAATGAGCTGTTTTATATTCACAAACACCCTCAAAACACTAAAAGGCCACGAAGCAAGGCCAGTGATTAAATGTAATACACTCTGTGGTAAAATGATCCTTGATACAAATCCATTAAAACTATTTAACACTAAATAGATCACCTCTGTAGTTCTAATTTCATGTGTTCTTGGAGTCTTGATAATATAATGGGAATTAATTTAAAATCCCTCCCCCAAATTCCCTACAATAAGTAACTAAGTAAAGAGCTTTTTCAAGGAAACTTGTGGAGCTTTTATCAGGGAATGACAGACCAGTGAAATAGAGCATTAAAGGAAGAATTAGCGACATTTTACACATAAATACAGCAGAAGTATCTCCTGTGCAAATGTCTCTCTGAGTTATGACTGTCTACAATGAGTGAGAAGCTCGAGTCCCGCTGGCTGTGTTGTTGTCAGAGCCGTGTTTACATCATGTTTACATGGAAGGGATGGCCTTGAGTATAAAGTTGTTTTAGTCAAAGACTAGAGAAACGAAGAAGAAGAACATACTTACTGCTTCTTTGGATGTCATGTAAGTGTGTTTAGATCACGGTCATTCTGTGTCAATTGTTGTGCAATTTGAAGCTGAGTTAACAAAAGGTTGCTAACATTAGCCTGCTAGCACAACACTGCAGGCCACAGGTGCAGCTCAAGCAAAACACAGAATCAGTAGTCTTGATATAAAACAGAAGGGTTAGACAGGAGAGGTGAAAAGGACGTTCAAATAAATAGATTTATTTTCTAAATAATGCTGCTTCCTGAGCTGCAGAAACTACAATAAAAACCTGTCTTAATCCTGTATCCAAGAATGACACTACACCTGGAAAAGATCCATGCTGGTAAAAGATAAAGTACAAGGGCAGTGAAGGCTATGGTCAAAACCATTACTTGATTACCACATGGCCTCACAAAATCATACCTGCTGCTTATTTGGCTCTGGTTTCAGTACAGTTTAACTTCCTCCTGGACTCCCCTTGAGTGATGTCATCCGTCCGTCCTCGGCCTTCACCTTGCTGGAAAGAGAAAAAGAAGAAAGGGAGGAAGGAGAAAGAAAAGAGCCGTGGAGGGAGGTGAGCTGTGAGCCGGGGGTCCTCACTCCTGCTGGCCTGCCTGGGAAAGGAGCGGGCCTGGCTTCACATCACACACAGCCTACTCCAGCATACGTGTGAGCGTGCATGTGAGTGCATTTGCTTGCAAGGGAGAGCGTGTAGCTGTGCGTGACTGGGAGAGCGCAGAGAGAGAGGAGAATTGTTTCAAAGAGGAGAATTAGGAAGGATATCAGGGAACGTGTGAGCAGGGAAAAATCAAGGAGAGGACGAGAGTTGAAAAAAACCCCACTTCATAGATGTGATGAAAGAAGTCATGAGGAGGGTGACTATAGATTAAAGTGCCACTACGGTGGCTGACAAGGTCAAACATGCTGCAAGGAGATTTTTTTATTTGGAGATCAGGCTGCAAATTCAAAAAGGCATGAAAATCGACAAAAGCATGGGGCGCCAATGGCCTATAGCCGTTAGATTGCACCCCATGTACAGAGGCATCATGCTGCAAAAAGTTGAAACAACGTCATTAACAGCAAATGCAAAGTCAGAAACACACAGAGCATGTTCTGTTTCATTTGTTTTCTGGGTTTAAATGTTTTGGACTTTGCATTGTTTATGTATTTGCTGCTTGTTTGCTGTGAATGCATTTGTTTGGGCTTTCTGAAGATCATTTTTCATTTACAGGACGGCTGTTTTTTTGTTTTATTTCATGTGCTTTATATTTGCATGATTTCTGTTTTTTGCAGCTTGTTCATGGAGGTGCTGTGTTGCTGACTTTTTTGCCCTTACTGGTTAGAAAAAAAAGAATTCTGTAAATTCAGTGCCTGTTCCCTTTTTGTCCCCTGTCAAAAATAAGGATGTTTAATCTATCACACCCTAAAGGCCTGGAGAACCTCTGGATATGCTTTATTTCTTTTGTGCTATGTTTTTGGGGTTTGTGTGACTTCTTAGAGTTTGCATCCTTTACAGATTTAATGCAGGTTTGCAGCTTCCGGCAGCAGTGTTTTATTTGCAGCACATTTCTTTAGATTATATTTTATCATTTTTGAAAAAAACTGAATTTGAATCATTTCAGAAGTTGCATCTTTTTATGCTTATCAAAATCTTTAGAGCCCTTGCGGTACATATGCCCTTCTCAGCCTCTGTACTCCACAAGGTGCAGAAAAGAGGAAGCCAAAAGGTTATTCTAGGATAGGGTTTACATGTGGAAAGTAAAATGTAGACGTGCAAAAACTATTGGTGTCAGCTGAACAAAACTTTTCAGGGGGCAAAGAGGGCAGGGGAAGGCATCAGAGGAAGGAATGAGGGAGGGAGGGAGGGTGGGGGGAGGGAGGCTGTGATCCAGATGAAAAGCGAAAAAAAAAAAAAAAAAAAAAAAAAAACGCCAAATGTGGAAAAAGAAGCTGCAGTGCTTGTGCGTCCCTGGCTGGGCGTAGGTCAGAGCCGGAGTAAACAAACCCACAGCTTTGCAGCACGTTTGATCTGTTCAACTGCGAAACACTGAGTGGAGTAAACAGAAAAATTAGACTGGGTCAGCTTCAGAGGAGGGCTGTGGAGGGGGCGTCAGAGTGTGTGTGTGTGTGTGTGTTGGCTTTTTTGGTTAGGACACACACACACCAAAGAAAGTTAGCTGTTCCAACCCCAAAGCAAATGGAAGGGCATCTCAACTTGTTCTGTGATTACCTCAAACCTCTCAGCCTGTCATCACTTATTTGAGATTTAATTTTACACGGCGCCCTTTGACAAAGCGGGCTTTAGAGTCAGACAAGGGAAAAAAAGGTTGAACTAATTCCTTCAAATGTCACTTTGTGTGAGTGCAAACACACAGCTTTAAAGCATCTTCTACAGACCCTCCTGCTGCTGTGTGAACATTTGCTAAACTCTGTGTACAGTCTAACCTGGTTTCTGCAAGCGAGTCCTCTGATGTCTGCTGTCAGAATGTCCGGTAGATGACTAAACTAACCGACTTTAAATGGGAACATCAGATCACCATCGCACTCAGATTGGTCACAAGCCACCCAAACAGACAAACAGCCCCTTTGATTATTTAGACTTTTGGTTTTATGACTGTAAAAAAAGATGATTGTGTGACCTCATATCTGAATGATGAAGGGAATAACGAGAGAGAATTTGTGGTAACACATACATGTCAATAATTTGTTGGACTTTCACTGAGAATATTGTCTCATGATTCTCTGGTGTCCTGATAATGCAAACGTGATATAAGAAGGCTATATGTGCTCGATCTGACTCTGGGCTTCTTGGCCCAGAACATCAGAGGCGCGGCGTTACTTTGGTGGCTGCTACCTTTGAAAAGTCGTTACCGGGGCTGAAAAAGAAAACATGTCAGGCGGAAGAATCTTAACGACGAGCCTTTTTGCCTGTTTTTTTCCAGCCTTGAAGAAGTTAAAATTAGTCTTTTAAAAGGCAGAATTCAAAGCCGGGAGCATGAAAAGAGGGGCAGAGTGAAATGTCGGCACTGCAGTGTTAAAAGGGAGATGGGAGATGAGAGATCCTAGTGTCTGACTTTGGTGTGACTTCAAACGGCTGTGTTTAAAGCGGCAGGCCTTAATGCTGGCCCGATAGCACGACTGTCATGTCTGTGTGACCTCCCACAGCTGGCCAGCCAGGAACACAGGGCTCATGTGGCGAATGTGTGTGTGTGTGTGTGTTTGTGTGTTTTGCCGATTTCTTGATGTGTGCGTCTGAACTTGTTTGCTTTTTGTATATTTGTGTGTCAGCACTCTTGTGGCTCTTGCTGTGTGTCTTGATGTGATTGTTTGTGTGCCCTTTAATGTTTCTGTTTTGAAGTCAGTGTGTGTGTTTGCCTGTGCCGTGTGTGTGTGTGTGTGTGTGTGCGCGTGTGCAAAGAGGTTGAAGATCTAAGGCAGCCTCTGCCCTCTCTCCCTATGCACAGGGCCCTTTTTCTCTTTCTTGTTAAGATTCAAAAGCTGATAGGCTTTGAACTGCAGCTGTAGACTCGGCAGTCATTTCAGCACTTTAGCTTAACTAGCTAAAGTTGCCCTTGCGCCGCCTGTCACCCGAACGCTGCTGCCATTACCACGCATCACACTAGCCACATTAACGGTGGAGCAGCGGGTGGAGCAGCGGGTGGAGCGGCGGGCGAAGGCGTGGGGCAGCGTTCATTAAAGCATGGATTTGCCTTTGATGTGGCAAAAACAGACAACTGATCTGAACACGATGTCGCTCAGTTAAACTTCTTTCCCTTTGAGGAAGTCCAGCGAATGTTTGACATGTGGTAAACAACGAGGATTGAAGTCAGTTTTATTCGATGAACGCTGGTTAACTTTGGCGTTCTGTTGGTATGTGCATCACTTCTTCATTTAGCACCATCAGCATGGCTAACTAGTCGGCTCATGACCGTCTATCAAACCATTAGCACTGGCATCAGGGCGAACATGCTAACACTCACTTCAGTCAGGAACACTCATCACAGATTTACACTTTGATTACAAAATGGAAACACAGTTCAACTTGTCGCTGATGGCTCTGCTGTAAAGATACTCTCTGTGTTAGCGTTGCGTTGCTTTGTGCATGATTTTGTACCTCTTGACCTCTAAAAGCTTGAATATGTGCACAGGACCATTTTTTTACCACAAGATTTCATTTGAATCGACCCCGGTGGCCAAGTGGTTAGAGAGCATGCCCCATGTACAGAGGTGAAGTCCTCGACGTGGGCAGCCTGGTTTAAACTTCATATCTGACCCGTGCCTCCTTTCCTGCATGTCATTCCTCTCTCTCTCTCTTTCTCTCGCTCTTGTTCTCTCTCGCTTATTTCTGTCTCTATCCGCTGAGAAATGCATCAAAAAATCTCCAGATTTCATTTGGAATCTTTCTTTGTTCTTTAGTTAAAGTGTCTGTGACAGAAATGGATCCAGTGGGGTATGACGTGCGCCAGCGCAGACAGAACGCGGCCCCCAAAGTATGCAATAGTAAAGTCTCAGTTCCAGTTAGCATGATTAAAAATCCTGCACTGGTTGAACATGAACATTGCTCATGGTTTCTTGAAACATTAATGGGTCTTAGAGTTTTTCTAACTCTTATCATCTTGCACAGGCTTCTCGGTTTATTTTTTCTTTCTGTCTGTCCCTTGCGTTGCTTTCAGTTTGCCTCTCCTTATCTGCTGGAGCTAACAGGTGAGAGAAGGCCGAGCAATCTCTTTCCTGCTCTTTAAAGTCCAACAGGCGGTATACTGCTGAGAGCTGCCTCTCTTCTCCTGCACTTGTTTGTTCTCATTTCATCTCTCTCTCTTTCTTCTCTCCGGAGAGGGTGCAGACCAGCACAGATGTTATAAAAAAAAAAAAGACCACTACATACACACTGGTCTGACACGCCTACATGTCCTTTTGCACCTCCATGATCCGCGTGCAGAGTGGAGCCCATCAGGGAACCTTTTCTCTGCATATGCATCCTGCCACGATCACATCCTTTCTGTTTTGAACTGAGCCGCAGAGAGTCCCCCCCCCCCCCCCCCCAACCATCGGTTGATCAAATGAAAAGTTTCCAGTGGTCACCTCCCGGCTCCTGACTGCGTGTCCGCTCGGCTGTCAGCGGGAGAGCCGGGGAAATATCGGGAGACGCTCCTGTCACACCCAGATCTGTGCTTTGATGAGTCACATCAAACGATGTCCATATCGAAACGTCATCCTCAAAGGAAAAGCTGGGGGAGCTGAGTGTGTGTGTGTGTGTGTGTATAAGATAAACCAAAAAGAAAAGGATGAAAAAAACAGCTCATAAAGACATAATAAACAGCCTTCTTTGTTTCACTCGGCCGAGCTGCTGATAACTTATTTAAAAGTGCCAGATGTGAGTACTGCAGTTTACTTTAAGGTTCTGTGTGTTTGGGAGTGTGTGTTTTGTTGTGATGCAAGTTGCCGAGCAGAGATAATAGACTTCTGAAGGGATATTAAGTCTTGGAAGTCTCTCGCCGGACTATTCACAGGCAGAGATTTAACCGCTAACCTCGCTATTGTGGCAAATTTGCATCTGAGGTACTGAAGGAACGATTCCTGCAGTTTAGGGTTTATCCCAAGCCGTCTTGATCCTGTGAAGGAGTCAGTGAGGAGACGCACACAGCAGTGAGGAAAAAGGAAATATCAAAGGTTGCTCGACTAGACGGTGGTACCAAACCTGGTTTGAATTTGATCACGGGGCACTGGTGGCGCAATGGTTGGTGCGCGCGCCCCATGTATGGAGGCCGTGGTCCTCAGGGCGGGCGGCCCAGGTTCAAGTCCAGCTTGTGGCTCCTTTCCCGCATGACATTCCCTACTCTCTCTCTCCCTGATTTCCGGCTCGAGTCCTATCTCTTCATTAAAGGCACAAAATGCCCAAAAATAAATCTTAAAGGCTTTATATGTGATTTTTCACACTTAAATGTAATAGAAATCAAGTATATCCTCTGAAAATAACTCTGTGAGTCATGACTGTCTACAGTGGGTGTAACACCCGAGTCCCACTGTCTGTGATGCTTTCAGAGTTTTCCGAGTCCTATCTTTAGTTTGTTTACATTGCCGGGACGGCCGGCTGACTCCTCCCCTCACGTATAAAAGTTGTTTAACTGAGGGACTAGAAAAAAGAAGAATAACATACTGTACTCACTGCTTAACTGTGTTTCTAGATCACGCTCATTTCAGGTAAATTTACATGCAGTGTGAAGATACAAGCATAATAAAGATAGCGCAAGTTGTTTTGGTTTCATGCTGGTGCTCAAGGGCGACATCTGCTGGATCAAAAAATCACATATAAAGCCTTTAAACAAAAAAAAAAAAAAAGAATTTGATCGCAATCTTCGGCTCAACCTGAGCCAGTCACTTAATACAACCACAGATTAATATCTGGCTTTTTCCTACCAAACTATACTCACAAAGTCTGCTTAGAGATCTGGGTGTCATGATAGATGACCAGCTAACCCTTCAGGTTCAAATGGCCTCGATTGCCTGATCATGTTAATATACTCTGTGCAGGAAGATTCAAACCCTGTCGCTCGCTTACAAAACAGGAACGAACATCGCTCCTGCATACCTGAACTCCCTCGATCAGGTCTACACTCCCTCCCTCCCACTTTGCTCTGCTAGTGAAAGGCCTCTGGTCCTACCTTCAAGTCACTAGCTAGACTCTTCTCCGTAGTCCTTCGGTGGTAGAATGAATCTGCAGAGTCTCTTCTCACCTTAAAGAAAGCTCAAGACAGGAGTGCTTGAATGCCTGGTGGCTGTGTCGAGACCCCCATGTGGGGAGGCTGAGGTCCTCGTCAGGGCGGCCGTCGGTTCGGGTCCGACCTCGGCCCTTTGCTGCATGTCGTCCTTCTACTCTTTCCTCCCGGCATTTCCTGTCTCTCTTCAACGTTCCTGTCTAATGCAGGCCAAAAAATGACCCAAAAATATATTTAAAAAAAGAAAGAAATCTCAGCCCTCATGACGCTGATGCTACTGATGAAGTGATGATATGGAGATGTTGATGTTAATCAGGATATTCATGATAGTGATTATATTGATGAGAAAATGACTTCTATACACCTTGTTCATTGCCTCTGTGCGCTGCCTGTCAGCCCCTGTGTGCAGGCTCAGTTGTACTAACTCTCAGTTGTATGTCTGATGATGTTTTACTCCTTTCCCCTTTTTTCCTCCTTTGTTCTCTCCTCTGGCTCCTCTTGGCACCGTGTTCAAACTGCAGCTGCCAATAAAAAGCCTTTTTCCTGTGATGAAGATTTAATGTGCTTGTCACATGGCGCAAGTGGCATATGTTTGCCCCAGTCGCTGCTGTCTCATAATTCAGCCAGAGAGAAGGTAGGAGGCATGCATTTATGCATCACTTCCTAGAGGTTCATGGTGGCGGCGTCTCAAACAAATTGACAAATGTAGTTGGACACCGAGTTGGAAATGTTTCAGGGTTGTTTCCAAGTGCGCTGCTCAGCTTTAGAACATGTATCCTCCACTCAACGAGTTGTGGCTCTTCTTTCCTACATGGTGTTTTTCTTCTTTGCTGCTGAGTTTTTCTCATTTCTTTTCTGTTCTGTTTGGCTTTTCTTAAACTTCAACCAGCTTCATAATCATTGTTCCTGAAGAACTGAGAGGTATGTGCGGCTCCACCACTTACTTATTACTTATTAAAGAAACTGGGTTAAAGACTTAAGTGCACACAGATCAGGCGATCTCCCCCTCCTTCTGCTCTTTTCATGAAAACTTTTTCTGAAGGCCACTCAGAGGTCTCACTTTAATTGAAAATGGAGCACTTTCTTAAACAAATCGGGCCCCGTCCTTACTTTGCAGCTGCTGATAGTTTGGTTTCAAGGAGGAGGCGATGGGGAGAAGACTGAGTCCGAGCCCTTTTCACACATGTAGCCTACTGAACTCCTGAAGCTTTTTTTGACATTAAGAAACAAAAAGCTGATTTTCTGTTGGGTGACTTCAGGTTTGTTTAAACCTTTAAATGTTTATGTCATATTTGTTGGTCATAGTCTTGTAAGAGAGGAAAAATTTAATCGCTTTCTGATTCTAGGAAATTAAAAAGATTAAGAGTAAGATTTACTTTATTGAACCCAGCAAGGGGAAATTCTGTTTTTACACTCTGTAAGTCATGCAACACACACACATGCACAAACAGGATCCTATGGACATGCACTAATGGAGAGATGTCAGAGTGACGGAGCTGCCCATAGCGGGTGCTCCTGAGCTGGTGGTGGGTTTGGTGCCTTGCTAAAGGCCACCTCGGCAGTGCTCAGGAAGTGATCTGGCACCTCTCCAGCTACCAGACCAACTTCCATATTTGGTCCGCACTGGGACTTGAGCCGGCGACCCTCCGGTTCCCAACCAAAGTCCCTACAGACTGAGCTACTGCCGCCCCAATCTCTCTTATACTGTATAGAGTAAACCTCCAGTGTTGCAAAAAGGAAGCCAATGAAAAAAACAACAACATGCAGTTCCTAAAGTGTCCACTTGAGGCTGTCTTCAGATGCCAAAGAAACCTCATTTGGTTCCATGGTAAAATGCCCATTTTTACAGCACAAATAAACATGATTTCTGGCTGATTAAAAAATGCATTTCATTTAAAAAGCTAATTTCTTTAAGCTTAAAAATTGTACTGTCATTAGTTTTAATAAATCATCTGTGTGGGTGATTTTAAGGCTACAAGTTATGCATTCATTTGCATACTTGTGTGGCTGAGTTGACAGACAGGTGGGGGCGTTGTAGATGTTTGTCAAGAGGGTTAAGGCCCGTCTCAGCTACACCTTTTTGCAGTGTATGGCTGTGTCAGCTCAAATAAACGGAGTATTTTGAGTGGTAAGAATGAGTCTCACTCTCAGGACCTGACAATGTCATGAGTCCATGTGTCAAAGAGACAGGAGAGATGTGAAGTTTTGTCTTTAATGTTGTGTTTTTACTTCCTGCATGGTTGTAGTTCCTTCAGCTCTCTGCCTTCCTCCTGTCTTCGCTCTGTTTTGATAAAAAATGATCAGGCATCCTGTGCCAGCATGGGGCCCGGCTCGCTCGTTAAAAATGCTAATGTCTCCTGCCGGGTCTTTGATGCGGGACCCAGGCACACAAAGCCAGCCAAGGTTACCGAGGGCCTGTGTAATCCTTTATCCGGGGCCCTGACGCAGGGGGACCCCCAGCCGAGTGCCCTGACAGTCACAATCAATCACGTCGGGGATGCTTCACACACGTCTGCTGACCCCCTGCAGCACGCTCTGCTTTAATTAGCTAACGTAGGAGAGAGTGCTTCACACACACACACACACACACACACACACACACACACACACACACACACACACACACACACACACACACACACACACACACGGAGAAACATTGAAGTGCACCTTACACATCCTACTACTTCTAGAGTGGCTTAAGATAGAAACCAAGCTGTGGATCTCTTAAGCTGTCCAACTTGTGCGACTTAAATCTTTGTTACATTTTCACTGTGTGTGGTGACTTTTATGTGTCTGGAAACGGACTTGATTGTGTGAGAGTTGGAGAGCATAAAAATGATCTTCTTGTGAGCTTCTGATAACTTTTTTTGATGGCTTTAAGAAAATGGGAGAGAGAAGGTAAACCCTCGATGGAAGGGAGGCTAAGAGCTGAGGAGATAGTGTTTGTGGGTATGTTCTTGTGTCTCTGTCAGTAACGTTTAAATGCACAGTTGAGCCGTGCTATGGTTCCATTAAGCCATTTAATTAAACTACTGTCCTTTTTCCCTGTATACAAGCACCAGGGGAGAATGGATGTCTGACTTTGCTACAGTAGGTGGCGATATGCCCTTTTACAGTTAGTTACTGTAACACCTTCTTCTGGTTGACCTACAGCGTCACAAAACAATCGACAAACAAGTTATCAAGAGGAAAGTCCATGTACTAAATATGTTAAACTCTTTGGTTCTCACTCAACCACTCCCCATTTTAATACCTTTGTCTTTTTTTTCTCTTTCTGGCTGTCTTGACACATTTATGCTGTTTGACTTCGTGTCAAAGCTCAACACGAGACCTGTGGAGCATGCTCAGAACACCCAGGCCAGTTTGGGGGCCGATTGAGATGTATACATGCATGATTAAACAAACCTCCAACCACATGATCTAACATGTGTTAGTCCTACTTTGAGAAATTCGACGAGTATATATACTGTATATAAATGTGTTTGCAACACTTACAGTAGACTCTGTAGGTCTGACTCTGATCAACACTACAGAATCACAAAGTGATGGCTCCTGGCCTATGTTCACTTCCACAAACATCCAGTTTTAGATTTACAATTCACAAATTCCTGATTGATAATAAATTGTAATATCCAGGAAAATTAAATGCAAACAAGCAGGGGAGGTGATGACTTTTTCATCACACGACCAGTGAGATTGTTGTGTACATAGAGAAGCTGCTTCACAGTCTTTCTGCTTGCAAGTATGACTCTTTACTATTCTTTCCTTGATACTGTGATTTAATCCAACTACATGTAACTAACGTATACATAAAAGACAAAAATGTTCATAGTGTTAACCACTGTTGCTCAGACATTTCTGCGTCATCTTTTCCCGCTTTTAACACAGATTGTCTCCCGCCTTGGGGTGCATGTGTGCACGGACCAGTAAGATATCAGGGTCAGTCTGTTCTGAGACTTAAATATGGTGCATTTGAAACCTATCTACTAAAACCTGGAGAGGCTCATGAGTTAGTTCCACGGATAAATTTGGCATATTAATGGTTTTACATGTTTCAAACACAGGATTGTTCATGGTTTGTGGTTATTTACACGTTTTTAAACTCATGAATTTAGCTTAATTTCACATCTTGATCTGCACAACCTGCCGACCTTGTGACAAAATATAATCTCAACTTCTTATAGGAGCTGCGAGCTGAACAGGTTGAAACAGTGGTATTAAAAGTGTTGGCACTGGGTATACGTATATCTTGTGCTACAGAAATACAGAAATGTCCAAATAAATATAATTTAATGGTACTTTGGGATTAAATCGTATATCAATGTTTAGATTTAAACACACTTTTTCTTTCAAGCATTGAGGATACACACCATATATTTAAAATCTCGTCCTGGTTATAAACACTGAGATACTTTACACAGCCACTTTAATGTCACACATGTTCCCCCACTAGTTCCATAGTATTTGTTAATTTTTACAGAGCTCGCAGTATAAATTCTCTTTGCGGTTTCATGTGGAGTATTTACATACTTAAGTCGGCTAATATTAGAATTCAGCACAGGCAGGCTGCTGTAGAGCTTCCCTCAGGAGCAGAGTTTCTTTGCTCTTTGTAACAAACTTCTGAATCGGCTGCACACACAGTAGGCTCCACTCCAAACAATACCTGAGCATACCTTCTCTTTCCTGCTGTCGCGCTCTGCTTTTATTTCGTGTATTCTTGGCTCCCCCAGCCCTGAGCGCTTGGCACAGAGCTCGTGTGTGTGTGGCCTCATCATCATCCACTGTACTCAAAAATAGAGACTTGCTCTCACTTCAGAGCGGGAGCACACTCTTGTTTGCTCCGAGTCCTGACAGCGGAGCAATGTGGTTGGAAGGTGGCTCAAAGGAGGCAGAGCAGACCAAGCGTGTGTGTGTGTGTGTGTGTTTATGTGTGTGTGTGTGTGTGTGTGCGTGCGTGTGTGTGTAAGCATCTGGGTGAGTGCTTTTCCAGCCTTGATGAGAGCAGGTGCCTTCTGGAATGAATGTGATGCGTTTGTGTGTGGGAGCACGAAGGCGATCAGTTTGGCATGAAACAACCTGGTACATCTCTTCCTCCTCCTCCTCCTCCTCCTGCTTCACTCTTTCTGGTGCCACACGTCAAGAGGAGGCAGGAATGCAGGAGAGGGGAAACAACAACAGAGAATGTCCTTCTCCCTGGAGCTATCTGGCAGGGTTGGATTACAAACTGAACACACACAAGTCTGCGCGCACACACACACACACACACACATACACACTCAAGTCTTTGTAGTGAATCTACCTCTTGTCTCACCTTTGCCCATTCCTGGTGGCTGAAATGTGAGAATGCACTGGCTTCGGGGCTTGGCTCTGGTTGGGGCTTGGCACAACCTCGGCCTTTAAAAAAAACAATCTACAAATTCTTAAGCCTTTAAGGAAGCGTAAACTCTGCTCTCAGCTTTCCCTAATTGTTCACAGAGGCGACAAGGATGTAGATCAATCAAGAGGAGAGGATGAGGAGAAAAAAAAAGGCAGCAAGAGAGAAAGAAGGAGGAGCCATGCAGGTTGTCATACAGTCATTTTGCTGATCAGTCGGGCAGCCAGACAAACATTCAGTTGGCCTGTCAGTCAAACAGCCAGTCGACCTCTCCAGCCAACCTGATACTCAGACGGGAAAAACATAAAATGAAAAGCAAAACCAGAGAGAGACAGTCCGATGGCGGCTCCAGCTTTGAGATGCCAGAGGAAGCAACACTTTGTCACCCAACACTTTAATTACCGGTGTGTGTGTCTGTGTTTTTATGTGTGCACACACATCATGTCTGTGTGTGTCTGCAGCAGCAGCAGACCTGTTTGGCCAGATAGGATGACTGTCACCCCTCATCTCCTCAAATTAGTCCCCCTCCCCTCCCGACACCAACACCTCCTCCTCCTGGTCGCCCTTACTACGTTTCAGCTGCACACTTTGAAACACATTCTCATGTAGATTACACAAAGATATTTGACCTTGTTTTCTTTTCTATGCACCGTTGTAAACATTTCCTTCTTATCTGTTGAAAATCTTTTCCCTGAAACCTGTTTTGATGCTCGTTATCTCGCAGTGCATGCTCGTAGTGTGTGTTCATGCCACGTAGCCAGAAGTCATGTCCTGACAGTTTGGTCATCTTGTGTTTATCATAATATTTCTGCAGATATTGTAGAGGACAAATTTGAAGTCGTTCTTCATTTGGTTCGAAATTGTACTGAACTGTGATAGAAACAAGACCAGAATCTGCACATCTTACAGCACTCTATTCTAATGGACCACAGCTAAGCCATTATTTATTCCTACCCAATCTCCTGCCCACCTGTGTGTCAGCAGAATCCTTCAATCTTCCCATCTCCGTTTGTTCCCCGGAGATTTTTTTTTTACCAACCAACCCTCTGCCCTCCTGACCCCTCACCTGCACATGCTGACTCAAGGTGTTCCCTTACCTTCTTGCTTTGCTCCCTTTTCTTCTGCCAAGTACCACTGATATGCACAAACACACACCTGCAGCCAACAATAGAGGCCTTATTCAGGGTGGGCACACCGCTGATCCAGCCGGCCCTCTATCAAGGACTGTGATCTGGACATGGGCGGCTGCCGTGCAAAGACCACAGTGACTTATACTTAAAAGTGCTGCAGTCAGAGCAGCACTTGAAGCATGTTGTGTTTTTTATTAAAGCTGTTATAAACCAAATCAAAGATGTTATCCATACGGTGTCCTGGCTTGGTCATACAAAATCAACGATATGTAACTTTTCCACTTTGAAGTAGTAGTTTAAAAGGTTCATTTAATAGCACAATCATTTTGAACAGGGAGAATGGCGTCTGTTCCATATCCACAGTGCAACCAGATCTCCTGTTTACTGCACTAAGGAACTTCGGCAGTGATCTGAGGTCATCTCTCTAGAAGAGTATACGGCGCTATAGTTCACACATCAACCAGCTTCAAAGAAGTTCAACCATCTCAGTACGGTTTGATACAATGGCTGAGGCCAGGAGGAAGAGGATGGCGACAGCTGGCTTTTTAATTCATTCAGTGTCTTTCATAAAATGATTTACTTGTGGCGGCCAGTACAAAGGAGTCAGTTTTTTTTAAAATTGTGTATGTAGTATGAGAGGTCTCAATGATCAGGAGTCTGCTAGTGACCTGGTTTGTGTCATTTAACCACCGCACGCCCTCCCTGCAGAGATGTTAGCAAGAAAGGGTTGATTCCACTTCCATAAGCTCACCTTACTTCTAAAGTTAACAAATAAACATTGATTGGCAGTCAACTACTTCCACTGAAAACCCAAGAAGCTAATGAATTAGCAGCACAAACTCTGTAGCTTTGATAAACTGGCATTTCCCAACCCCTCGCTCATACCCAAACAAAACCAACATGGGGACTGTCAAAATGCCTGCAGTTGAGTAACCAGTGAATAACTTCATGTTGGCGACGCACATTACTTAAACTGTCTTGAGTGTTTACTGTGGAGTTCTCCGGCACATTGAAGGGGACAGATTATGCAGAAAGCTGATCCATGATATTACTGTCTGCTGTCATTATATTTGTGACGCTGATGCCAGATATAACCGCGTCTTGATCTTGTGTTTTCTGCCTTCCGGTGCAGCTCGGCCTCAGACATAACAGTGCATCCCCGTGGCCATGACACCGCTGTCTGAATTACATGCTTGTTAGGAATCTCCCTTGATGTCAGTCGCTGCACAGAGGGGATGAAAGCGGCGAATGAAAGAGAGGCCAAAAGCCATCAGATGCGTCTTCACGAGCCGCCTTTGGCTTCAAAGGCAAACCTCGGGCGCTGTGACGGAGAACAACAGCTGACGACGTCACAGAGGACACAGGACATTAAAACCAAAAACCTCCATGCTGCCCCCCAAAGCAACTCTGAGAGCACAAACAAGGAGGAACAACAACGATGCAGAAGAGGAGTTGAGGTTAAATGAGGAAGAGAGAGAGAAAAACAAGGAGAGCCAGGAAAGAGTTCATGGGGGTCGGTGTGTGCACACATCAGGGTGGCAGAGAGATCAGAGCTCCGGAGAGCGTTCCTGTGTTTGGGATAGGAGGGAAAGATAAATAAGCCAGGATGACTGCACAAAGAGAGGCAAGGAGGAAATGGGAATGTTGAGATACCGAAAGGAAAGTCCGTGTCTCTCTCTCTCTCTCTTACAAACACACACATGTGTTCAGATGGAGCTAAGGGGTAAACAGACGTGTGTGTGTGTGTGTGTGTGTACACGTGTGTGTTCTGTTACCATGGAACACGAGTTTAAAAAGTTTGTTATGGATTTGTTTTCTAAATGACAGGCCTTCACAACAACTCCCTCCACTGCTGCGTGCCAGTAGAGAGCGTATGTTTTACATCATGACTCTGTCTGCTGCCTCGCAGTAAAAAAAAAGGTTTGGCCATTCTGTATCCTAGCATGAGAGCCTTTCCTCTCCTGCACATTTCTTACAGTGAAATCAACTCCGAACCTGCTGTTTTCTTGGAGATAAACATGTAGATAAACTGTGTTGCTTCAAATCTTTATTATGTCTTTTTATTCCCAACAAAGTCCCTGAATGTCCTGTAACTATTGTTTGGATGAGATGATGGTGTGAGGAGTAATGGGTTGGCCAACACATAGTAATGGTAAGACATTCTGTAAAGTGCTCGTTTTTTAAATCCTTATAATGGTCCTTAAGGTTTATTTGTGGGGCTGTTTTATGCCTTTTATTTAGAGATAGAAGTTAGAAATGTACCAGGCTGTAAACACTTTTAATTCTGCTGTAAAGTTCAGCTTTTTAAATATGCATCTTATAGGGAGTGACTCACTTTTGGAACCAGCCCCCCAGAGGCCACTAGAGGAACTTCAGTACGTGTGCTTCATTTCTCAGCCCTGAAGGTTACCACTTTCAGACTTTGTGCTCCTGTGAGCACGGTTGTGGCTGAAGACCCGCGGTCAACATTTAGTTTGGGTGTTCACAGACTTCTGGTCATGTTTGGTATTTAAGCTTCATGGTCCACTCATCACATCTGTTGTTTTTAGTTGTATGAAGATTTGTTGATAAGGAGTTATTCACAGAAAGCGGACGGCTAAATGCCCTTGAAAAACATGAAAATGGATCTTGACTTTATTAAAATGCTTCTTATTTACAAGATAGGCTGTGTTGCCAAGGTCAGTAGTCAACCAATCATATGATTTTGTGTGTTTTCTATGGAATTGACGCTCTGAACACAAAGACATATTTTATTAAGACACCTGTCAACATTACCAGACTACACAATGGAATAATGTACAATTCAAGCCGAACATTTTCAGTGATCTAAACCATGCATATCCTATTTTTAGTTAAGAAAATGTTATCCAGCACCTTTCAAAAACCTGAGTTGAAAGCTATAGAGTAAAGAGAAGATAGTGGCCCGACACAATGGCCGTAAAAATCCAAAGTATCCCAAACAAACTTCATCACTCCCCTGCTGGCCTGTCCTCTCCTCTGATCTCGCTCCTCTTTCATCCTCCTCTGCTTAGGCCCCCTTTTCCTCCCTCTCTCTACGTTGTCCCCATTCTTTTTCGTCTCCAGGCAACAAGGCAAGGGACATCTCAGCAGAGAGAGAGAGAGAGAGAGAGAGAGAGAGAGAGAGAGAGCGGCAGACAGAATGATAGTGAGCTGTTCTTGAAACTTTGGAGACAGCTATGCCAGGAATGCAGGTGCCTGCTGTGAGGACAACAAAGTGAGGAGGACCTCCGTAGGAGCGCAGCGTGGGCAAGCAGCACGTCGGTGCGAGGGAACCCAGCCCACATTTCAACTCTGCGCGCCTGCTTCTCATGCAAAGTAGTTGTTCGAAGTTTCAAAGGTGAATGTTTGTCACTGTGCGAGGCTCCTTGAGACACTACGTGACAGCTGCAGGTCCGAAACCCTCGAGAAAAAAAAAAGAAAAGTTGTGCGCTGATTATCAGGCTGGCTGGAAATTCCCCTCAAATATTTGTTTTCTTTGTGAACCAAACATAAAAGTAATCACAATCTACAGAAAGAAAACCTACTGATTGAAACTAAGTAAATGACATGTTTGCCATAGTTTAGGACTGTGTTTCTGCACAAAGAATAACAGGGTGGGTTGATGTCCTGGGTGGCAAAGAGAAAAAAATATTGCACCACATAAAAACAACACTGAAAAAAGACTCAACTCTTTTCTTTCTTGTCTCCTTTCTCCCTCCACCTCTCTTTCTTTTTTTTTCTTTCTCAGTCCGTCTGTCTCTCAGCCGTCTACATTTCCCTTCATCCCTCTCCTTCTCTCTCTCTTTCTCTGTCTCTCCTCATCTGTGTTTTATTCTGCTGAAAACAGAGAAGCCACATCACAGGGACACCAGCAGAGTTTGAAAAGGAGGAAGAGAAAAGAAGAGTTTAAAACAAAGTGTAGGAGAGAGCTTGAGAGAGTGTGTGATGTGGCTGAGTAAAAGGACACAGATGACAGAGAATACTTGAAAAGAAAGAAAAAAGAACATTATTTAGTGGTGTGTGTGTGTGTGTACACATTGATCTGTGTGTCCCTTCAAATGCATGAAAGTGAGTCAGTGTGAGAAAAGTGTATTGACCTGTTTGTGTGAAGTTTATTTGTGTCATCTTGTGAAAAAGTGTCCGTATACATGCATGAAAGCATTTCTGTTTCTGCCTTTTCTCTGTGATTGTTTCGAGAACGGCACAATTGTGTGTGTGCGTGTGTGTGTGTGTGTGTGCGCGTGTGTGTGCGTGGGCAGCTGCCCATCTGCCTAGCAGAGTACGGGGCCCCGTGGCCCTCAAAGTCAGCGACTGATGTGATTTAGTGGTGCAGGTCAAAAGTCAAGAGCCCCTAGTCTCCATCTGCGCCTGAAGAAAAGGCCATCAGGAAGGGATTAGACTGGAGTCAATGGTCCTGGTGACATGTCTGCCACTCGCTCTCCTCACACACTCAATAACACACAAACTGCTTTTTGTCCTTCTCTCACACATGAACCAAGTAGACATCACTAGTTCTACTTGTGTTAGCATTAGCTTAATATTAAATATAGGTACTGTCAAGTAAGCTAGAGAATCCCGATTACAACTCAATGATAAAATGCCCATTTTTACACGCAGGAATAAACATGTTTACAGCCTGGTACAATTTGGAGGTTGTAGCTGTTGATAAATCCTGTTACCTTAAACCGTCAGCTTTGATTGTGTTCTTTTCATCAATTGGAATATGCTAGCAAGATGAGCTAGCTGACTATGTTTCAGGCACTACGATATCCACTCAGCTCTTATCAACTCCACTTCTGCCTGTTTCTAGAGAAGCCGAAAGTTGCCTAAGTAAGCATTTCCAATATGGGGCCTGCCATTGTTGGGATTCATAATGCCTCAAACCAACGACGTCATGATACTATGCCCAATATTTGATACAGTCCATGTTGACTGTACACAAGTTTGTGCATATGTTTTCCTGGTGTTTTAGTATGAATATCAGTATAGAAGTCAGAATCCATAGACTGTATAAAACATGGACGTTGTATCAATAGTTTCTGAAGCTGATTTCAAAGTCTTACAATGGTGGTTGCCATATTGGAAATGCAGTCTCAAATTAACTTTAAACATAGTAAAAGGCAAAGAGGAGGAGCTGAGGCGGGCCTTAATCCTCCTGGTTAACATCTACAACGCACCCCCCCGTCAGTCAAATCATCCACGCCCCCAGTTATTCATAACTCTTAAATAAATCAAAACAGATTAGTTATAAAGAAATGTCTCCCATAGTGTGTACCAATAAAGACGTGAGCTACTCAGACCAAATTAGTAGTTGAACCAAGCTGTAAACACGTTTATTTCTGATGTAAAAATGGACATTTAAGAATTGGTGTGACTTTTGCTGCCAGCAGGCTTCCCGCTTGGTTTCCTGTATTGGCATCATAATGATCTTTTCCTTGGAGTTTTGGGTCAGAATTACTTGAATAGTAAGAGAAAAAAAAGCTTAAACAACAGTCTCACAGTCAGTGTGGTCAGCTAGCAGTGTGAGCTGGTAAAATAGCATAGCTATGCCCTCATAAGTCACCTGACCCTCGTGTTGGCTTGCAGGACGCATTGACCTGTCAATGAGTCTACCATAAACCTTGATGGATGTTTACTGAGGGCCGTTTGCTTTGTAATCTGACCGCTCACCTTTGTTTTCTCTTCCAAACAAATTTTACTAGCTTGGAGGTTCGTTTAAAATCTGAGTTATGATCTGACCGCTCATGTTAGTTGCTTTGAAACCTCGGCAGTTACTTTGATGACTACAGTGTTACCAAAACCCAATGGATGGAGCCTCAAAAAATGAACTAGTGTTGTAATCAACCACAGTTTGACTTAGCATTTCTTGAGCATTAGCAGGAGGGGTTCTGTAATAGCATTAGCATGCTGTAAGTCACATTTCCCAGTTGTGTTTAGCTCTGAGTCGTGAGATTTCAACAGTACATTCTTTGAACTCGCACAGAGCTCTTTAATATCCACGTTTCAGAAGAGAGCGGTGGAAACCTGAGGAAAACGCTATTTATGAGGAGCTGTTTGACTGACAGACAGGCCTGCGATGGCTGAAGACAAGTGTGTTTGATGAAACATGGCAGGAGCCAAATCCCAGTCAGCCCTCTTATTGAACCTCCTGAAGTAGGACTGTATTGTGGAAAAGTTCCCCAAAGTGGTTTAGAAGACGAGCCCGTTTCTCCGCAGGTGAAGGGAAAACCGGTGAGCCTGGGGAATAATGTTTATGTATTAGATTTCAAACACTTCCTTCCTGTGAGGAAATCCAGATGTAAAGGTATGTTCTTCTGCCTCAAGGATCTGACGAACCTTTTCTTCTTTTCATGCTTTTTTTCCTCTGCATTTTCTTCTTCTTCATGGTGTCGCTGTGGATTGACAGAGTTTGGCTCTCCATCATCCCGACACGCAGAAGACGTCTGAGCTAAATATGCATGCAGGTCGCTGCCGAGTGTGTCTCTTGGCGCTCTTTCAAAACGTATCATGTGGGCAAAGTGTGTTTTCTCTCAGCCGCAGACACCTTAAAGTTTGTGTCGGGGAATATTAAAAAATACCTTCCATTAAAGGCGATATGAGTTAAAACGCTCTCTATAGACAAACCAATTTCTGGGTCATTTATGTGCCTTTCAAGAAAATAGCCCGATGAAGACAGAACTTTAATCTTCAAACAAACCTTATCCAGCTCGAGTGCGTTTTTTCTCCCCGCTCTTATCTTCTTGTGAGGGTTGTCGGCAGAGTGAATTTCTATATATTCTTACTTTCTTTGTCAGCATATATAAACAAACCCAAAGGCCTTCACAAATACGCACCTCCCTGCTTCTGAAAGTTTGATAAAGTCCTCTTTTTTTAATTTTTCCTCTCTTCCTCCCGCTGTTCAGAGAGGAGAAAAAAAACTGGATGTTAGCTCTTTGAGCCGGCTATCAGAAAATCCGGGGGAAAATTACGCTGAGCGCAGCAGCCGTACAGCAAAGGGTGATTACAAATTCAAATGGATGCTTTTACATCAATGGAAGGCTTTGAAGACCTCTTAATGAGCAGATAGCTGGAGTTAAACATTTGTGGACGTGCCATCTTCGAAAGAGGAAAAAAAGGGGAGAAAGAAGAGAAGAGGGGAGAAAGCGGGGAGGAGATGTGAAGGGTGTTTTGATCCTGGCAGATATCTGCAGGGCAGTTCCGAGCAACTGTCTAAATCGGACCAGTGATTGTCTTCTGAGAGCTCGCTGTTCAAGGCTGTGTTTGGATATCCAGGGTTAGACGGGGGGGCTTTGTGAACAAACTTGCACCAGGACAGCATCAGCGCTGCTGCGTGCTGATCAATGTCTGTCAGATTTGAAAGACTGGCATACATGATGAAAGCTGGATTGAGATACAAAGAGACGGAGAGAGAGAGAGAGAGAGAGCTGCATGTACCGCTAGAATCAAATATTGAAAATGAAACAAGGAGAAAAGGCAAAGAACGAGAGGTTGCTGCTAAATTTAGTGAGGGGTCTTCTGAAGGCGATGAAGCATGGAGTAGAGAAGGAGTGAAAGGAGCAGGGAAGGAGAGCAAAGCGAAGGATAAACAAACAGAGGGAGGGAGAGGGAGACGGTGGTGTTGTTCCTCCATCTCAGCAAAGCAGCGGGAGTGTAGTGGAGCTTTGAACTTGGCCCCCATTAGAGGCCTGATGACGGTTTGAAGTGAACGGTTGAAACGAGCCACGGGTATTTTAGATGTTAATTTGTTTGTGTTGTGTGTGTGTGCGTGTGTGTGTGTGTGTGTATTTTCTCAGGGCCTTCCTAGTCACACCCAATTTAACGCAGCAGGATATAATGCTTCCTTTAGCTTTGTTGTTTTCTGCTCTTTTCCTTTCGTCTCATTTTCTCTCCTACCTTTTTTGTTTTTTGTTTCCAGACAGAAGAAGCGGACTCATGGTTGTTACAGCACGACTTAAAGTTAACAACTGTTTATGGAAATCTGATATGAAATGGCAGAGATGTTTATCTTCTTACTGTCGTGATTTGATTTGATCTCGAATGCACTGATGTAGAGATACATCTTTATGTGTAAAGTAGTCTGAGTTGACTGCGTTGAAAAGCTCATTGCGTCATTAATCATTGCTCTCACATTACCCGTCTGCTACCAGCAGATAAAAAGTTTCTTTTTTTGTCTGACACTCAGAGGATTGTGCTGATTGACTTCAGTGTCATAGCCCGGCGCAGGGACGTAGGGCATGGAGAACCCCTGGGCCAGGTACAGGGCTGATTGAGGTTTAAACATGCAAGAGGAAATAGACCCTCAACTGCATTATTTCCACCTTCTGGAAATTTGACTTTTGAATTTCAGTTGGACTATCATATTTCAGAAGTTGTAGTCGGACTAACACAATTTACATTTTTTTTTACATCATGTAAACGTTCTGACTGGGAGAGTTGAAAAAGTCGCTATTGGCAGCATGCTGTTCACATTCACACTGTTAACAATGACCCGAAAAGAACTGAGAGATATATACTGATGGTCTCGTTTGGTGTTGCAGCTCATAAAGAGTCTGATTCATAACCAGCTAAACCCACAGGAATTATGAAGAAGGTAGTAACTTAAAAGTGTGTTGTGAATCTCCTCAACATCTGTCAGATTGAGCTCAGCAACCGTCCAAAGTTCAAGCACTTGACTTTTAAATCACAAAACGTTAAATCATGTGTGTGTGTTTGGCAAACGCAGCTGACATGAGGCCAAACAAGGGGAGCTCAGCTGACTCCTTTTTTATGGCCTCTTTGACCTCTGACCTATGGCCGTATCTCCCATCAGGTCAGCGGCGGTCGGTCAGATCAGAGAGCCAGACTGGCACCACCACCTCCAGGTCGACTCACAGCCTTTGTCCCCCCCCCCCCCCCCCCCCCCCCCACCAGCGTCCCCAGCCAGGGTGACACGTTCCGGGGCGACACAGCTCGGGGCGGGGGGGTTTCTGGTTGTGTGTCTGGATGAGTGTGGTGTGTAAACACTGAGCGTCCCCGATCTGGTGACACATGAAAGAGGGTCTGTCTGTGGGGTTGCCGGCCGTCGTCTATATGTCGACATCCCCCACCACAGACACACACACACACACACACACACACACACACACACACACACACACACACACACACACACACACACACACACACACACACACACACACACACACACACACACACACACACACACACGTATTAAAACTCACACACATGCATCCACTGACACCAGATTTATGTATTTATGCATTGCGGCGGCACAGCTCAAAGGGAAATGGCTGGAGGGGGTCGGGGGGGAGTAGAAGGGTAGCGCGGCTGTTTGGTCTGCAGACACAGACTGATGGGGTGCTGGGGTTGGATGGGGTTGGGGGTCTATAGGTGACAGGAGAGCTTGAAGGGCAGGGGGAGACATCTGGGGAGCGATGATGCTGATCCGTTCACATGACGTATGGCTTTGATTCGTCCAGTTTTGGTTCCTCAGTGCACACAGGGAGACTAAAGTGAAGCATCACCAAACTTAAAGTATTAACTTCAGTTCCAGTTACTGACTGAGCAGATTTCAGAGTTCTACTGTGAGTTTATAAATCAATCAATACATCTTGAATCTTCCCACTGAAGAAGAAGAATATAAACTCAGTATGGGCCCTTAGATCTGAGGAGGGAAGGCAGCTGGTACTTCTTCATGTCAGAATCAAACCCGTTATTTTTAGCTGCCATGGTGGGAAAAGATAGATCCAACTTCACAATGATACCAAATGTGCCTAACACTCGCAAATGTTCTCCTTGGCCTCTGGTTTGGTTACTGCACTTTTATTTTCTTACATCAAGTTGAGGCATCTTAGAATCTTATCTTACCATCTTAACCCTGCACTACGATCGGCACTGTAACTTTATTTTACATATTTATTCATTAATTTTATCTTCATCTTAATTGATGTTTGTAGTGTTTTTTTGTATTGCTAAAAAAAATGTAATTCTAATTTTCTTTATTTTACAGAAACAGAGCAGTTTAACATAGTTCTGATAAAAAAAATCATCAAACTGAAGTGTTGAACAGAAAGCTTTAAATCTCTGCTGCTGTTTGAGCTCATTGCATCGCCTCTCTGTTTAAAACATACACATGTTAAAAAGCTGTCTCGCCTGGCTTTGTCTTGAGTCAAGTTCAAATGAAATGTCCCATTAAAATGTCAAGAGGATTTTTAAAGTTCTACTGTAGACGCTCGTTGCTTCATATGTAGTATACAGCATATAAAGATTAGAATCATCATCTTTTTTTGTGATTTCAAGGCTCTGGAAGAAGCAAACTGGAGCCTGTACTTGAAGATTTTCATCCATGTTTCCTCCTTTTATCTGTACTTTCAAATTTCAGATCCCCTCTTTGAATGAATCTTTTCAAATAGATTCATGTTTGTCTGAAATCTGAGCAACTCAGTCATGAAGCAGAATGTGCAGTACCTACAGTTCAACACTAGAGGGCAGATATACACATATGTCTCCACAGAAGACCCAATTTACTAATTAAATACTTATAAAGGTGGGTGAATCAAAATATACATTCAGCAGTTTTTAACTAATTTAACTAATTTATGTTGTTATTGTTGTATTACAAACTTACATACAAGAACCTTGACTTGTAATAACCTTTCTGAAAGTCCTATGAAAGAGTTTAATTGAATGTGTCTGCAGTAACGTCTAGATCCAGGTGATTTAAATGTTAAAGTACAAGTGGTTAAATTATTTTCCGAGAGGTTTAAGCTATGAGTCTTGTTTCCAATCAGTTTCTGACACATCAGAGCTGAAGTGCAGGACCAGTGCCGAATTTACTGTTTTGTTTGTATTTTTCTGTGTTCTCACATCAATAATTAAAGCAAAAGAACAAGGAAAGTAGAAGACATACTTAGTTATCCCAGAGGGGCTGTTTTTCGAACATGCAACACACAAATGGGCCAGGATTACACATACATGAAACAAACAGGAACCTTTATGGACATGCACCAATGTAGAGATGTCAGCGCGAGGGACATATAAGAGCATTCAACCAGTTTTAGGGTTCAGGGCCTGAGCTCGCATCTCTCCAGCAATCAAACCCTGTTCCATACTTTGGTGCGACCAGGACTTGAATCAGCAGCCCTCCAAGCTGGAGGTGACTTTAAACAGGAGTCAAATTTGATGATATGTCAGCGCACAATATCTTTAACTTCATGAAGAAAAAATATAGAAACCTTGTATTGTTTAAGAATGAACATGTATCAATCCGTTTCTGGCAGTTTGGTGGATTTTGTGAGTAACTGAGGTGAAGCCTTGAGTCATGTATAAACTCAAAGCTATTCTTCTTTAAAAATAAGTGATAAAAGATTAGCTAGTCCGACTTCAGAAGATACTTACCCAACTAAAGTAGTCAGAAATAATTCGAGGTGATTTGGTGACTGTGGCTTTGAAGTCAGACTCTGTGGTTCAAGCTTCTGTCTGTCATATCATGTTATGTTTGCTCAGAATCACAGATTGAATTTTCATCATAAAAAAACGAACACAAGAATCATTTCAGGCCGTAGAACAGTCTTTTACTCTTTTCTCGACTGGCGAACAGCTAAGCCTTCAAGAGCGAAGAGAGAGGGAGAGAAAGGGACAGAAATAAAGGGGGGACGTCTGGGTAACTTCAATAGCCTCTCTGTGTCCATCTAATATGGAGGGCTAGCATGCTGGGAGTTGGCCCTTTCCATTCAGACAGACCCCAAACTCATAAAGACCTCTTCTATGGCCCCCAACCTGAAACCCACCCACCAAAGCCCTCGCTGGTATAGGCCCCTTCCATGGGAACTTGCAATCTGCAACGTAATCCCACTTTGGCCCCTGGAGAAGCCTTTCCAAACAAACCATGTGAGTCCTAATACCCCGGGCTTCACAAGTGGCTCCTGGCTAGGCCTTAGCTCCACCACCAACAACAACTTGGCCCTCCTTCTTCTTTCTTTCTCATTCTCTCACTTTTCTTCTTTCCCCGGATAGTCCACAAAAGAAAGGGATCTCCTTCTAATTGCTTCGAAGATTGAAAAGCAGAGCGGGGCGGTGGGCGGCTGCGCCGGGGAAATGAGACGGAGGCTCTGGAGGCAGCGGGGGACTGTCAGTCTGGCTTTGCCCGCCCTAGGTGTGCGGTAGCTGGGATAAAGGAGCTGGCAGGACAGGCTCAGCTGCAGAGCCCAGGCCCGGAGTGGATCAGAGTGGAGGCGGGCGACTCCCAGGGACCCGGCTTTACAACTGCGGCCAAACGGGGTACGAAGAGAATGTGGAGGAGCTGAAGCGGCCCTGCTGGAGGCCCATGTGCACTCATGGGAAAGGACGTCTGGTCTTCACAACCGGGATTCAAAAAAAAAAAACCATGGGCTGCTGAGAACAGCGTGTTCAAGCCAAGAAGACGTTTCTGACAGAGAGGAGGCAGAAACATAGAGTATTGGGAGACGTCCAAACTCTCTGCCCTGGAACAGTCCAGCAACCACTGGTGATCAGTGTGTGTGTGTGTGTGTAGGGGGGGGGGGGGGGGGGGGGGGTGAAGAGTGTGAACACACAGTTGGGGTGGTCTCTGACCTTTGGAACAGTTGCTATGACATGCAGAGATGCTAATCACACAAACACACACACACACACAGACACACACACACACACATTCACACCCAATCTGATTGTTTGGATGTCGATTTTTGTTGATTTTATTGTTTTAATTCATCATGTGGAGGCAGCTGAATGTGTGCAGGACTGAAGTCAAAGAAAAATTCAACTCACAACGTCACTACTTCATGACTCCTCAGAGTGGGACTTATCATAAAAATGAGGGTAACGCTAGAAAGCCAGAAAGAAAAACACACAGCAAGATTATGTCAGACTCATTATCATGGGCTATATAGAGTATAGTATGGTAAAAATAGAGGCAGCTACATGTGTGTCGAATCGTATCATATCTGATAATATCGTCTGTGGTAAGCCTGGTTACATGTCCAGGCCTTCTTCTCTCGCCCTGCCACCATCCAGCACCATTATGGAAGCAGCTAAATGTGCATGGTATGGTATCATTGTGTTCCTGTGTGGTAAGCACTTCCTCAAAGCCACACCTTCTTTTCTTACCCTGCCATCCCCCAGAAGAACCTTACTGAAGCTGGTTTGAAGAGTTCAGAGTTTCTCCTTGTCGTTTGCCGGCTTAAGTGCCAGAGACGGAAAAGAAGCTACTTTAGAGATGAGAATAATCTGCTGTCTTCCGATCAAAGCCAAAAATAAATAAAAAAATTAAGGCATCACAAAACCAAAAGTTGAGGAAAATGTGTTGGGGGTCAAAGTGCCTAACATGTCACTTTCAAGTTCAAGGATCAAATATAAAAGCGCCCGCTCCTCCTCATGTGTACTGACATGAGATCCAAAAGGATTTTGGCCTCACTCGCTCCAGAAAGTTCCCTCAGCCTCCCCTCCCTGACCTCCTTTCATCCCTCCATCCCTCTGCCTTTCTTCTTTTTTAATACAAATCAGCCACTCAATGCCATGCACATGTTTTAGTGTTATTTGAACTCGGGCAGAGAACTTCAAACAGCTTTCAAACTAAGTGAGCAGACTCCCCCCCCCCCCCCCCCCTTCTCTTGCTCTGTATCTTTTTCTCTTTTTGAAAGAACACAGGCGTGCGTCTGAGCACACCTGATCACAAGGTCGAGAGATGGGGATTATGATATGCAAATGAGGCTTTGTTATCAGCGTTGACATTCGTTATAAAGCTGCACGGAGGAGAGGTGAGATGAAAAGGTGGCACCCCCCCCCCAACACAGCCTTCCCCTTTTAGCATAACTTCACCTCTCCAACACATCAGCCTACCTAACCCCCCCCCCCCCCCTTTTTTTTCATTTAGATCAAAAGGTTACACACAACAAAGAAAGGCCTGTGTAGAAAAGAAAACGCACCCAGTACACACACTTCTGTGTACTTCTACACAGTCAAGACTATTGATTGGTCAGCTGCCCCAAAGGTGTGTGTGTGAGCCTGTACCTTGTGTGTGTGTGTGTGTGTGTGTGTGTGTGTGTGTGTGTGTGTGTGTGTGTGTGTGTGTGTGTGTGTGTGTGTGTGTGTGTGTGTGTGTGTGTGTTGGATTAGACCGTGTCCTGATAAGGTTTTCGTCCCTTCTGCTGTTTAGGCAGAACGGAGGTCTTTGCAATTACCAAACACTGTAGAAAGGCTTTCATGTCGCACCCCTGCTGTGACAGGATAGGGACGAGGACACACACACACACACACACACACACACACACACACACACACACACACACACACACACACACACACACACACACACACATACACACACATACACAGAGAGAGAGTCCTTTCAAACACACACAGAAACATGCATATGGTCGCCCCCCTGTTCAATCTGCGTACGGTTCAGTTCAAAGGAGTCCAAGCGAGGTGGCAGTCTGTGCTACTTTTCCAGCTATTAGCCCGGCCCACCATCTGCAGTGATCCAGTGAGGAGTGGGTTTTATGAACTTCATAAAGGCTCGGTTATTAGAGCGTCAGAGTGGAGATGGGCTGTCTGGCCTTTGAGTTTAGCAGCGGGGGGTCCTGGGTGCTTTGATGTGAATCATTCTGTTAAATAACTTCTGAGAGGTAGAGGGAGCTACTGAAGCCGTACAAAAGGCCAAGGCCCCGTTATATAAGTGATAATTGACCTGGTTTTTAAAAAATGTCTTTATCCTTACACATCAGCGGCAACAACACTGTGATGGTTGAGATCAGTAAAGAGCAACCCATTGAGTAAGACGTCCCCAGGTAAACCGTGATCTCCATCACATAAAGTGACAGACGTCTTCATCACATCGCTTGAAACATTTATCACATCGCTCTCAAAGAAGAGGGAGATGATGGAGAGGAAGAAGAAGAAGAAGAAGAAGAAGGTGTGTAAGGAGAAGAAAGAGTAGGAGAAGTCAAGGGGGAAGGAGAGAAGGAGAAGAGGAGGAGGAGCGCCTAGTGGTTAGTGTGTGCAGAGTCCACAGCCCTCCAAGCGGTAGGCCTGGGTTCAAATCCAGCATGTGGCTCCTTTCCTGCATGTCATTCCTCTCTCTCTCTCTCTCTCTCTCTCTCTCTCTCTCTCTCTCTCTTTCTCTCTCTCTCATTTCTGACTCTATCCACCGTCCTCTCTAAAATAAAGGTAGAAAGCTGGAGATGGATTTTTTCAAATTGTCTGAAATCTGATTGAAGTTTGAAAGTTCAATACAGCATTGCATTTGAATGATGTCATGAGCTTGATCAGATCTTCTGTTGGGCTTTACAGTTTGTGTGTTTCTTTTAAAGGCAGAGACAGATATGATTCTGGTGCTGTATCAAATGAAGGACACAATTTGGAGTTAATACACTATGAAGTACAAACACTGGTTCTGTCTCCCTCGACTCCTGCCACCTCTCTATGACCGGCTGTAACAACAACACTGGGACACACATGTCCTGGCTATTTCAGAATGACATTCAGCAACATTGGACAACACATAGGCCTATACATCCTTTTTTCAGAACTGACATAACATCAAAGCTGAACAAATGAAAAATTAAGGAATAGCCAGGACTAAAATGTAGACAATCAAGGGGGAAAAAAGATTTATAGCACCCTCAACAAATAACCAGAAAAAAAGTGTTTAGAAGTTTCAAATCAACAGAAAACTCTTTTCATTCATTAAGGAGAAGATCTGAGATAGGTTAAACGTCTGTCCACTGAAGAGGGCAGGAGGAGAGGAAGCATCCTGCTCACATCTTGAAGCGTCGATCACACACAAAGCAAAACATTATAAGAATAAAATCTTCTTCTCTCAAGCATCCAGGGCTTCTTTTGCTGTTGGCTCATTAGTGGCATCTCTTTATATTCTGTATTTGTACAAAATGACCTTCAACATTTCCACTTCCCCTTTATCTGGTTTATACATCACTTCGAAACCATAAAAAAACAAAAACTGGTTTGAATTGCTCACTATGGCCTGAAGGTGGTGCTGTTCATCCACGCTGTTGTTTCTCAGTATGAGCAGAGTCCTTCTGCCTCATATTGACAGTCAAGAAAGATACTGATTTGATCCAAACCCTTCAGGGATGTTGGTGTTTGTTGTAGATCACAGTGCATCATGAGTGTGCAGATAGTTGACATGTACACTCTACTACAGAAGGTCTGAATAAAATTAAGAGACAAACTATAAACTCAACATTTAGATACACGGTTAATAAGTTAAATTTTTTTATGTCTATTGATTAAACACTTTAAAACATCTCAAAAAGATTGAGAAATAGTTTTTCGTATAAGTTTTTTAATATTGCTAAGAGGGGGTGAAGGTAAGTCCAGTCACAAAAAGATGTTAGGCCATAGGCTATGTGGTCTTTAGGCTCAATAAAATAAAATAAAAAGATTAAACATCATTAAGCTTGTATTAATGCAAATTCGTGGAGCCAATAAGTTAGGCTATGTGGCCTAAAAATGTGGACAAAGTTCAAGTTTTAGAAAAATAAATACATTTTAAGAGTTTCTGTAACCCCAAAAGTGACGTTTCAGTCAAAAGTCAAAACTAAATCTTTTAAATAAAACACTACTTCGCAGGAGAGATAGTGTGCACCTCTCTCTCTCTCTCTCTGAATTAAGGCGAGACACTACAGGTGAATAGGTAAAAAAAAATTAACTCACAGATATCAACATGAAACTTCTCCAGTGTATTACTTATATCAATTTTCAGAAATTTTATGTTTAAATATGCAAATAAGGCATTATCTAATTAAATATGCGCTAATTTGCATACATTTCCACCTGAGAAGTCTGAACATTGGTTAAACCCAGGTTCAAGATAATTTTTTTCATTTTGTTGACATATTAAAGACACAGGTTAACATTGCCAGAGTAAAACACAAAATTAGGAACAATTAAATCTTTCTCTCTCTCTCTGTGGATCGCAGCCTCACGTGGGATATTTCACCCCCTGACGTAATCACGTCAGCCCGGCAGGTGGCAGACTGTCCAAGCGAATAAAATCTAATTTAACGAGCCGAAATTCGGATGCATCTTCCGGCTAACCAGAACCACAGAGCACCCGGTGGATCAGAACCAGGGGAAGCTTCCGTTCAGGGCGTTTAGTTTTTTTTTAATTTACAACATGGCGTGTTGTGGATCAATTTAAATAAAGCGTATAATGTTCTTTAGATGTTTGTGCACCCCTTGCTGATGTAGAAGCAGGGCTCTAGGTTGTGTTTGTGGAGGGAAATCCACCTCTGATAGGCACACTGCGACGCCGTGACGCAACTCAACCTCCTCTGCTGCTGCTGCTGCAACACAATCTAATATGAAGCACCGACAAAACGCCGACGACAGGATGCTCCGTTTACTTCTTCTTTTTTCACCTTCTGGGTGTTAACAGCGTTTAGATGGAGGAGGAGGGGGTGTGGCGCTGACCATCTCCCATTCACCAAAACAACACACGCCCTGGGAGCTCGTGCATCTGTGGCGTGGAACTAACAGAAGAAGAACGGCGCCGTGGTGGGGGAGCAGGTATCAGGACCGTCTGCTCCGGAGTCTCACTGGGTGCTCACAGGGCCAGCCAGACAGCCAGCCAGCCAGCCAGCCCCTCGGCATCCCTCCGCAGGCTCTCCGCGCAGTAGGATCCTCGTCGTTACGCAGATTCTAAGCTCTGGATGCAGAGAGAACCAGCGGCCCTGCACACAAAGATGCGGTGACTACGGTAAGATTTGAAGGCAGGCTATACGTTTGTCTTTTTTTTTTTTGCATCAGCTGTTGGGTCCCTGGATGTGAGACAGCTAGGCTCACCCAGACGTTCACCAACACAAAACGAAAGAGGAAGACAAAGCAGCGGATGGATATCTAAATATTTGGGTTTATTTGTGCTTAAAAAAAATAATCCCACGCAATAATATCCCCTTTTATATTAGAAGAACAACATCTAAAAAAGCTGGCAACAGTGTAGCATTCATTGTGCAGTGGTGTACTTCCTTATGACAGCACCTTCATTTGACTATAGCTTTGACTCTGTAAGCCTCTCACTGTTAGGATCATGGCAGTGCCTTTGCTTCTGATGCATCTCTCTGCTCGTTACCCATATGGCTTTCTGTGAACTGTTCTGATCTGCATGAAATACTCAATCCTCTCCTCTCCTCTCCCCTTGGTCCTCCTTCTAATAGCAGGCCACAGCATCACAGCCCCACAAGAAGACATCGATCTCTGAGACCTTCATCTCCGTGTCACCTAATTACACCAGATCCCCTCTTTACTCCCTTTATTCCAGGGTGAGATCATCAGGGGCCTGTGTGACTTGTCAGATAATTTAGAGAGAGCTTCTGTGTCCTGACGTGAACTGCTTTCTAAATGAGCTGTAATTTTGCTTCTAATACAGATGGGTATGCAAAAAAAAAAGCGGTTGGATACTCATTCTGTAGAAATTGTGTGACACTGAGCATCTTTTGTCCAATCTATACCAAACACCCTCTGCTGTCTCCCGCTTCATTCTGAACTTTTGGATCTCCAAAGCACTCCTTTTCATGCAAGACAAGTTTAAAACATTTTGTGTAAGATGTTAAAAAATGAGCCGGTGTGCATTACCTATTAAACACATGTATTGTTCTGTCTGTGTTTTTTCCAGGTATGTTAGCACCATGATCCATGGCGGTGGCGTTCAGTGTGCAGGTTGTGTTACGAGAGGAGATTGAATGCCTCTAACATCTCAAGGTAAGACTTCCTCTCCCCCACATCTGTGTGTGTGTGTGTGTGTGTGTGTGTGTGTGTGTGTGTGTGTGTGTGTGTGTGTGTGTGTGTGTGTGTGTGTGTGTGTGTGTGTGTGTGTGTGTGTGTGTGTGTGTGTGTGTGTGTGTGTGTGTGTGTGTGTGTGTGTGTGTGTGTGTGTGTGTGTGTGTGTGTGTGTGTGTGTGTGTGAGGTGCTGGAATTGATCCATGGCCTTGAACAGCTGCACCCTGCCTCACGTCATTGTGTCTCCTTCATCTAGACGTTTCTTCTCTCAGTCTTTATCAACTTAAACATCTCTGTGTTAATACAGATATGGAAGCCCTCAGTGGACAAACATCCAAACATTGCATTTACTCTGTTTTTTCTGGCCCATCAAGTAATTTCCTCTGGTTTTCCCGAGATCACAACTTATTTATTGCTTATCTCTAGAGTTGCAAAAAGCACACAACCAACATGACTTATCTCATTAGCATGGACAATAGCAGCACGACGTGGTCTGGCCTGTCATGGTAACCCGCCTTGTTATGTTTTCTGGATTGCAAGAAAATCATCCCATTATCACTAGAAATCAAGCTTTGCTATCTTTAAATGATGAGATAAATGTGTGGTTGGAATTGGAAAACAAACACGAGATAAAAAGATAAAAAGACAAATACGTCCAGATCTGAAGAAATCATGTGAAAGAGGTCTTTACTGTGGGAAAACCAGCTTTATCATCTCCAGGTGTTGAGATAAATAAGACGAGATCTCGAGGAAATAAATGTATGGATGCATGTTTGCTTAGGTGTACCAACAAGATGTATTTTTTTACATTCTTTACAGCGACATCTGTGTCCCACACTGAGCGTGTGTGTGCATGTGTGTGCGTGTGTGTGCGTGTGTGTGTGTGTGTGCTACAGGCTGAGAAGTCTCAAGTTCAACTGCAGTTCACATTTTGACAAGTTCAGAAAATTCAGCTTGGGGGGCTTTTTTTGGGGGGATCCTGACATTCAACCTTCATGGTTTGAGCCAATGTGTCAGTGTAAACTTTATGTCCACATCGATCCTTGTGTTTTTGTGTGTGTGTGTGTCTCTCGCAGCTTTTATTCATTTTTAATCTCAAGCTTTTTAGTGAAGGGATTTTGTGGAGTGGAGGCCGTAAATAGAATAATCTGTTTGAATGATATGGATTTAATAATGCTGGATATTGAAAACAAACCTCTTTTCGACGTTCCGTCTTCTCAGAAGAAAAAGGGCACAAGTGTTTTTTGTGATATTAAAAATGTCACACGGCATTCACAAGATTCAATTTCTTTAAAGCCGTTTATAAGATACCATCAGAAGGAGATAACGTCTTAAGAACAACTGGTTTCATATCGAATGTTTGTAGTGATAAGTATAAAAATGAAGGTGCTCGAGGCAGAACCCTGCAGCTCACCAGATTCCTACAAAAGAAATAATCGAGGGAAATCCTCCTACTCAGGTACGATGCCAACTGATTTCAATCTGAGCCAGATAAAACAATTACAGTGTTATTATCCTGGAGGATAGAAGATAGGGAATAAAACCAGAGAATATATGAAATGTGGTTTGTTTCTGTTGGAGTTTATAGAAGTATTTAAGCTAATACCTGACCTCATCTTCTCCTACCAAGATGTAATTTTTTCAGAATTTAAGGATGTTTATGTCGGTATAGTGCTTCTAACTGTGCTAACAGTTTGGGGAAATCCCTCTCCTGCTTCAATATGGCTTTCACACTCGTGCAGGCCAGTTATCTCCAAGCAGCAACTTTTGGTGCTTAATATGCAAGCCAGTACAAAAGTGCAAAAAGGTCCTGGAGAGTCTCTTCTACTGGCTCCAAAAGCCCTGGAAGTCCCATTAACAGCCATGATGAATTAATAAACATGTTTACAGCCTGGTTCAAAAAAACATCTTGGTGTGAAGAGATCGTGTTCTATGGGTACACATGGTAAGTAGGGTGATTTTTGTTTCGATGACATTAAGGCTAAGAGCTTTGCATCATTTGGGGTGTGGCTGATCTGACTGACCAGTTGGTGGTTTGTAGCTGTTTGCCATGAAGCTAAAGGCACATCTCAGCTCCGCCTCTTTGCCTGTTTCTAGATTGACCGAAAGGTAGTTTCATTTCCAATATGGCGACCGCAATCGATGGCCTTCAAAACTACACTTTAGAAACCAATGGGTGACGTCACTAACACTACGTCCATATTTTATACAGTCTACGGTTAGAAAGCAGAGTCCTGATCATGTGTAGCATCTTTAGGATGAACTGGAAAATAAACTTAGAGCAACCAAATTGTAGGGCAGCCAACTTCTCTAATGGTCTCCTTCTTGAATGGGAACCAACACCAATGGTGCTCAAGATCTTATAAAGTGAAGTTGTCATGTGTCTGGTGTACGGTTGTCCACATAGTTTTTTGGTCATGTAGCAGAATCAATGTACCAAGAGGTATAGTAAAGTATTTTAGCCATATAGCAAGAGTGATGGTTAAGATTTGAAGACGTCGTTCATCTTGAAGTCAAATTTAAGTAAATTAACTTATCAAGTTTTCCATTTACAACTGAGGCCATTATATTAACTGTACACTGCTGAAAACTATGATTTATGACTTTGAATGTTAATTTGATAAGCCAACAGAATTTTTGCCTTTCTTTGGATGTTGGGACGGCAACCACCTGAATCTTATTGTGCTACGTTCACTATATTTTGGGACTCTCCATGCTCCATGCTGTCATGCTGTTATTTTCTATTTGTGCAATTCCTGTATCTTAATATCAGCATTGGCATTATTTTACAAGAACCATCTATTTTTTGAGAAGCTGTTTTGGGCCCCCAAATAACAAACTCTTTGTTCTTTATTTCTCTTTAATAACCAGTGATGACCCAAGATATAGACCAACAGGATATGTTTGTGGAAGAAAACGTCCTAACTGCTGGCTCTCGGCCTACAACTGTGGTCAGATTCCTTGTGAATAAAAATTGAACGTGGTCTCCAAAAGCCCGACTACAGATTGATGTGACATTTGTGTTGAGTTCTGCAGAAAGTGCTACTTTGCATATGGATCGGTTTGCAAGATTACAGACATGTAGGGACTAATTTATGCGAAAGGACGAATGCACATGCATGAGTGTCTTCACACATGTACTGTGCATGTACACCATCTTTCACAACATTTACGGTCCAGAGGAGCAGCCAGCGGGGCCTGTCACTGTGACGAGCAGCCACAAGTGTCAGACCGCTAATGGCTTCTGACGCTGACGCTGTGTGTGTGTGTGTGTGAGTGTGTGTGGTTCTCTGTGCTCTCACTGACCAGCTATTGTGCAGGATATGAATTAAGCAGAGCCTGTTGTAAAAGCATTGGTTGAGAGCAGCTGGAAAAAGAAGTAACTCTGCTGCAGATACATCAGTTGGTGTGAATGTTAAAGATACAGAGGGAGAGTAATGGCCGGTGCTTTCCTCTTTCTGCTGTTATCTCGCTAAACGGGAAGCAAACATTGAGAGAAAGGAGGAAGTCTTTGTTTACTAGATCACACACAGAGATTTGACCTACACACTTAAAAACACACTCTGTATGCGCACACTCTACTCAGCATGTGACACTTTACACAGGCCACCTATTCCTGGTGGTCGCACTGGATAAAAACAAAACAGAATTCTGATATTAATCTTCGTCTGTCTGTCATTAAACCCACAGCTGATGTTTTTCTGCCCCACGTCTCCCTCCCTCCGCCGCTCCATTCATCATGTAATTGGGTGGATTATGACTAATACGAGTCCTCTGGCTGTTTGCAGCTGTCAAGCAGCTTTTACAGAAGATTATATGTTGCCTAATATATTTGGATTCCTGTATGTTTGTGAGCGTTCAGTCTGAGCTGCGCGTTCATCCACCTCTTGATCTCTAAAACTGCCAAATCGGGTTAGACAGCACCAGACATCGATACTCGACGCAAATCCGTTGTGTATCAAAGTGGAGTGGCTGCTAAAGCAAATGAGCGGCGTCTAGTGATGAAAACAAGCATGTTGGTGTCTGGATGCTCACAGAGAGGACGGGGAGGCAACAGCTTGAAGTTGTCAGGAGAGAGAGTGTTGATGTTTACGAGCATAATTAGAGATTCTTCATTGATCTGGTGCTCTTTTCATCATTGAGAGGCAGATATGAAAACACTCACTGTCTCTCACTTTCTCAAAACAAGGTGCATTATAGCCTCTCTCTTTTGCTTTGGTTTTGCACCTACGCACAATGCACACACACACACACACACACACACACACACACACACACACACACACACACACACACACACACACACACACACACACACACACACACACACACACACACACACACACACAGACTGACACACGCGCACACACATGGAGCACCCTTCACTGAAGATCTTGTGCTAACAAACACTCCAAGGAGAACGAGGTTGCACCGTGGGGGGGGGGGGGGGGAGAGAGCTAGCCCTGCCAAACAAAAGGACCAAGAACAAGATGAAAGCTTCACTGTTGGCATGGCAACCACCGGATGATCTGCATGGCGGGGTTTGATGTTTGACGTGTTGACGCTGGATTCTGTGTCAGAGAGAGAGAGAGGTGAAGAAAACCGGTTTGATCCAGCGTGTGTGCGTGAGTTCTCTTTATCTCCCTGCTGTAGTATGATTGTTGTTTTATTCTCCTTTTTCATTAAGAGACGGCTGCACTGTGAAGCCAAACATCAAACCTTCGCTTGGCGTTTCCTCCTGACGCCGCTCGGGCTCAAAAACTCTGCCAGTCGATGTGTCAGACCCGCGAGCAGCTCTTTTCACACTCTGTGTGTCCATAGCTGCATTTGGAGGTTACACAATGAATTAGTCCAACAGGCATATTGACACATCACACATCAATATAGAGTATCAGGCGGTCTGCACTGTTAGCTGTCAATATGATGGAGGTCTCAGTTGGAACAGCTACATCAAATCCGTCCCTACAGTGCTGTGTGGAATTATTTCCTCCAACATTTTTTTATTTTAGGCAATTTTGCTGCATTGTGTTTGAAGCATTCTTTATTCAATGCATTCAACAGCAGCTTCTCTGATCATAATAATCTCACTGAGGATCTGGGGTTTCTGAGTAATACGTCATACCTGCAGTTTCACAAGAGGGAGTTACCATACACTTTTATTTTCTGTTCATATTCACTCATATTGGGTACATCTAATGCTATGAGTCAATTCAGTCGTCATCTCTTTAAACATCTATCAGAATATGAGTGCAGGATCTGAACATTTTGGAACCTGAAGTGTTCTTGTTTCAGATGCCAGCCTGTTTGTAGTCAGAGGAAGGAAGGCGTGGAACTGAGGCAGCTTTAAATACATGCAGAAAAACAGTCCTTGTGGAGAGATTTGCAAGAGGCATAATGGATTGGTGAAGCAGCAATCCAAGAACCAATCATTTCTCATTTGTTAACAATGAAGTTTTTTCCTTCCTTGCCTTTGCAGAGATGTGTTAATAGAGGTTAGCTGTAAGCTTTAGCCCCTTTCACACATGCACTCCTAAAAAAATCTCCAAAAAAATTTGAGGACAGCCTGTCCCTTGACACTTTTCAGAGTTCTCCCTTTCACACATGTTCCTCACAGCGAATGACTTGCCTGTCAAACAGGTGTTGGTGAGATCTCAGGAGACATGATATGTTATAGTTCACTGCGGGTGTAACAGTGTAGTTTTCACAACAAATCCAAGATGGCAGACAAAGCAACTGTTTTTCCCCCTTTTATATCAATGCTACCTGTAATTGGATGTACTCAACGTATCAACGATGGAGTGGAAATGAACACAATGGTGAGCGGAAAAGAGTATGAAGCATCCTCCCTCCATGCAAGAAGATCCCACCGGTTTACCACTGTTTACATGATAAACATCAGCACTGCAGCCTGGGTTCACAAATCACCTCAACATGACTTCATGCAGAAATTTGACCGGTAGGCTGGCAGGAAAAAGTCAAGATAAATTTAGTGTTAAAATTCAGCCGTTCACACATGTAGCTCATCTGGAAAAATGTCTGGTGAATTTAGCAGAGAGCAGTGCAGGTGTGAAAGGGGCTAGGCTCTTGACTTCAGCTCCATTCTCGCATTTCAAGCTGCTAGTTGGATTGTTATTAAGAACTAGTGGGACTGCTGGATTAGTTCAGTCTGTAGAGAAGGTTTACCCTTGTACAGAGACAAAGCACTTTGTGCACTGGTCGATGGTTTAACCTTAACCTAGGGACCAATGCATGCATATCATCCCCTTTTTCCTCCTTTCCTCACAATTTCCTGTCCCTCTTCAGCTATCCTACCAATCAAAGACAAAGACCAAAAAGCAAAGACTATTTTAAAAAGCCCTTTTTTCAGATTGTTTATGAAGAAATGTTTAATGACTTCAAGCTGAAAATGGATCCCCATAGATCTACTATTGAGGCTGGAAATAATTGCTGTTAAGTTTAAATGAAACCTTTATTTGCACAGGCTGGCGTGCAGCAGACGCTCCTGTGGACCGAGCAGACTGAAAACCTGTGCTTGCGTCACTCTTCGTTCTTATTTTTCCTTTTGTTCCTCCATACTTCCGTCCCCATGTGAGTTTGCAAACTGTCCAACTCCATGTTTTGGCACTAACGCCCCGACAGCACCCACGCTCTCACCGGAGCTATTTAAAGATCTGCCTCTTGCGCTGTTTCCTCCTCGTCCGAGTCAGGTCAGAGTTTCCTTCTGTTTCAAAGGTAACCAAGGGTTTGCTTGCTCGGTACATGTGGCCTTTACATTTTCCTGACTTCTCTTCTTGTTTGTTATTGAACTAACATCGGGAAAAAAACCCAGTGAAAATCTTACTTTCTTGTCATTTCCCTTATTCCTGTGTTGCATAGCTTCATATACTAAGTGAACAGTCCTGTTTATGCGCCTAGTTTCAGGTAAAGTCAGAGCTGCACTGCTTTAACCATGGCTTATAAAAGGCCTGTGGTGTGTTTACCTGCCTCTGTTTGTGGTCTGCATTGTGCCACATAGGACACGACCCACCCTAACCTTTGTCTTTTTTTTTCTTTTTTTTCTATTTCGCTCTCTCCAAACCTGCTTTGTGCTCATTACCTGTTCACTTCTGTTTGCATTCGGTCACGTCCAGACAATGGGCAAAACGGCCTCTAGCTCCTCAGCTGCATCCACATGAACACTCTGCAGCATACTCATAACTATGACAACAAGCTACTCTGTCTTTGCATGTAAACTGCTTTTAATTGTGTTGTTTGGCTTCTTCTTTGTATTTATTGTTTGTGTGTAGTTGAGTGTTGATGCTCTATCGACAAATTCAGACACACCCTCAAGCTTTTTTGAGATTTAAATAAAGCTAGAATGAATGAATGAATGAACTTGTCTGCATGATGTAACCAATGAGCTCATTGTAAACATGTGTGTGCGTATGTGGAAGCTTTTGCTTTAGTGCTTGTGTGTTTTAGTTTCATGACGGTTAGTGACAATCAACCACTCCATCAGGTCTCCTCTCTCCTTTTCTCTCTCCATAACCCCAAAATCTATCTTTCCGCTCTCATCCTCCCCTTTAATGTCCCTCGCCGACTTGCTTCTTACTCAGCCCTGCTTTACATTTTCCCACAATGTCAAACTCATCCACTCAGTATGCCCGAGACGCCAGCCTGCGATTCTTTCCCTTCTTTAACTTTTCTGTTTGATCTCTAAAATCTAGTATGCCAACATCAATGGGAAATGAAACTTAAAAAAAAACCAAAAAAAAAACAGCAAGGGTAGGCTGAACTTTAAAAGTATACAACAGGAGAAATGATAAAAACCACTCTCTATTACACGTGATCGTTCTCTGCCTCACTTGCAGAGCAGGATGAATCCATAAAAATGTGTTTAAGGGTGGCAGTGTGTGGTTGTCACGGTAACCAGATCAAACTACCTAGCTCTGCAATTATTGTGCAGTTATCTTCAACTTGTGTAGTCGTTGGTCGGTCCACATCAGTTCAAACGACGAAGATACTCTAAAGTCCCCTCCACACATGAATAAGGAGAGTGGAGAGAGTTGGACACAGGGATGAGAGGGTGGGGAACGACTTGCAGAGGGTCGGAGTCGAACCCGGGACGCCCGTCTTAGGGACTAAAGCCTATATAGGTGGCAAGCAACATAACAGCTATGCCTCATGGCGCCCGTACAGATAAATTGATAAACAGATTTCCCAAACTTTTTCTGAAAGTGAACTTCATTTCCTTAGCCCTTCTAGATGACTTCATGTCACTCCTAGGAGTCCATTCTCACACCTCACAGAGCAAGAGACAAGCACACTTGCCGTGCCACTCCTTGTGCCTCCTCGGGGTCTGGTATTGGTCAGCGTGTGTGACAGCTTAGAAGTATCTCACATCCATCAGATACAGAAAGGAGGAGGAAAGAGGAGGAGACCAGGTGAGTCTGTCAGAAAATATGGAATCAGCCGCTGCATCAGTCAGGCCCGATACATCAGCTGCAGTTTGAGTGAGAGTATAAGGAGCACAGATCATCGAGGCACAGCTGGAGTTCTCTAATGAAGAGCACTTCTTGGCTCTGAAATTGGAGTGAATTGGAGTGGTTTTCAGTGGATGATTCAGCTGGGAGAAGAGAGACGAGATGTGCTGAAAGAGGCACAAACTGTTGACCATAAATACATCTCCATCTCTCTCCACACCCACCTCTTCCTCCTCTTTAAAACACAATCACAGTGCGTGTGTTTTTTTCGACTTCTCTGCCCGATCTTGAAGACATGAAAGATGAGGTGTTATTCATTTTAAGGTATATAGCATGGAAATAATATCTGTATTACAGATTAAAAAGGTATCACAGATATACAGTAAATCATTTTCTTTACAATATTTCTGCTCTATTTTTTTGCTTTTGTCCTCAGTCTTCTGTTTGCTTTGCACCTCTCTCCCTGCCTACTGCCTGTCCATCCTCTTATATCATTCTTTATCCTGCTGCTTTTAACCTCTCTGCCTTTCTCCCTGTTCCCCCCCTCGGTGCCGCCTTTAGCTGATTAAAGTGGCTTTGCTTGCTTTGATTAATTGGATGAACCTTGTGTCCATGCCAGACTTGACTCCTCTTCTCTCGTCCTCCTCGTCGTCCTCTTCCTCTTCACGCTGCTTATACAAACACAGGCCTTTTAATGGGAGGAAATAACTAAACCTGTGGGCCTGTCAGCCGACATGCACCACATTCAACCAGAGGAGCAGTCCACGTATTTCTAATTTGTCAGCCATGATTTAGCTCTCATATACAGCCGAGGCTCTTCTGGGCTTCTCAGGTATATGACCTCAATTAAAGCCTGTTAGTCTATATTACAGTGATGCATCATGCACCACAGACATGAATCAGGTGTAGCTTCATGCAAGCCTGGAGATCTGGCACATTTTAGGCTTTCTTTGCAATGCTGAGCCTCGTTTGTCTTTTGGCTGCCCCCCCCTCTAAAAACCTGACACCAAGAAAATGTGGAACAATCCTCCTCTGCTCACCTCGTCGACCTCCACCGTGTTAGCGTCTGTCCTTCAGGCTTTGAAAACAACAAACACTTCCATCTCCATGGCACTCTGCACACTCATTTGTCTCCTCCTTTCTCTCTCCTCTCTCCTCTCTGTCAGTTTCACTTGTTTGTGTATCTCTCTCTCTCTCTCTCTCTCTGCCTTTCTTTCATCTTTTAGTGAATTCCACCTCAAAAGCTCACCTCTGAAAGGTCGTCCGCAGCCTCCACAGTCCCCCCCCCCCCCCCCTCCCCCCCGCGGGTCTTCCTCTTTTTCCTTTTTGTTGCTCATTTTTTCTGTCTCTCTCTTTCTTTGTCTTTATAGGATCTCCTTTGCCCCTAGCAAAGCCATGCAGCGCTGACTCAACACAAACATATACTCAAAATGACACACACACACACACACATACACACTCAAACCCTAATGTAGCACAGCCAAGTGAGTGGCTGGCTGGGAAAGTCAAACGCTCTTTTATTACATCCCAGCAAATACAATCTCTGGAGATGCAGTGCCAACCGGAGAGCCCCCTACGGGCCGCCAGGGCTTTCTCAGAAACTCAGACGATCACACAAGCAAACTGCTCGTGCCTCCTTCTTCTATTCCATTTTTATCAGCGGGGAGCCACAGTGACTCTGTGGCTGTCTGTGAATGGGTCTATATTTGTGTTTGTGTGTGCTTGTTTTGCTCTGCCCGTTTGAGAATGCTAACCAGGGATGATGGCCTCTACGAGATGTGGAAGAGTAAGCATGCACAACAGCTCAATAACAACTCGAGGCCTCATTGGGTGAAATCAGTGCATGATGGATGACTCTGGTTCTGCTGTGTTCAGACTACACAATAGTTTCCTTGTTCCTGTGATCAGTGGAGCCGAACAGCTTCATCGTTTGGTGATTGGGTCTTGCTTATTATCATGCTTGAGTGGGAGAACGAGGGTTTATTGTATTTATGTTTGCACTGTAAAGCCCAGAGATGAATGAAACACACGACGGTCCTAACAAAGTAGAAGACAAAATGTAGGGACATAGTGACAGAGGCGATATAAGAATACTTCACCTCATGCATTTCTATTGACTTGAAAGCTGGACACTTGGAGTTTTAGTTTGAAATTAGTTTGGACACAAAGTCTTGAGGCCTTTTTTTTAAACTAGTAACAGCTATCTCCAATGTTTTGAATTTGGACTGCAGTACCCATTTTAAACACTAGGTGTCAGAGTTACATATTGCTCCTTTCATGTCCCTTTTTTTAACAGTTAATAATGATGATGATGATAAGAATTTTTCACAGTCGCATCGTCATGTAGTACTTCAATCCAACTTCTATGGGGTTTTAGATCTGCATAACCACTGTGACAATTAAGGCAACTTGATGTTAAAAAAAAGGAATGTGTCGTATCGTATCTCAGCGATATGGACCAAAAATCATATTCAATTTTTTTTATTCCTAAATCAGTTCTTAATTAAAAGATGCAAAAAAAGCTCCTTTCCTGAATAACAAAATACATACAGCTGAGTATTTTATTTTGAGTTTAAGTTTTGTTTCAAGACAGTGACAGTACTCTATATCTCGTTTGAAAATATATCGATGTATCTTAAAGACATGATATAAAACGCCCAGCCCTACTTACCTTCCTGTATGTTTTATACCAATGTGTCCTTGTTTGAGCGGTCATTAAAACTGTGCTTCTTCTTCTGTCTCCGTGTCTCTCCCAGGCTGTGAGCCCTGTGCAGGGTGGTGATGAGCACTCAGGGCAGCAGCAGCAGCAGCAGGGGAAGTGGCCAGCATGCCGACACTACTCCCCCTCGTCAGGCCCCCGGACCCAAGCTGCAGGTGCAGCGCTCCCTCTCCCGCGACACCATCACCATCCACTTCTCCGCTCTGGGGAAGGAGGAAGACGACGAGGACGAGGAGCTGTACGGGGTTTCTCTCGGGTCTGACGGAGCTAAACCTGGGCTTGACGGCGCAGGGGGACTTCGAGGTCTAGAAGCTTCGGGGGCGGATGAGCAGTCTGTCGCCTCGGCCTTGGAGGCAAAGGAGGAGCTGCTGTTTGAGGCTGCGGGTGGGGATACATCCTCGGGGGCTGCTGTGCTCCCTGTCTTATCCACCACCCTGTCTGTTCAGTCTTCAGACCCGCACATGCCTTCTCCAGCCATGACGATCACTCCCTCCTCCACCCACTCCCATCTGAGCTCCAACCCTCCCGCCAGCTCCTCTTGGCCCTCCGATCGACCCTCAGCAAACCCCCCCTGCACAAACTCCGGCTCCTCCTCCCCTTGCAAGTCCGCGGCGCTGCCCTCCTCCAAGCCGTTCCTCAGCCTGGTCCGGTCTCTGTCCAACGACGTCGAGACTCGAGAAAGCACTCCCGCACCTGCTGCAAACGCGCCACCTCACACGAGGCACCGTCACTTAATGAAATCCTTCGTCAAGTCCCTTTCCACGGACCAGTCGAAGGCTGAGCATCAGGATGTGCCTCTCCATCACTATCACAACCAACCTCCTCATCAGCCGCATCAAGCTCAGCCATCGCAGCGGGCTCCGCCTCGCAACATGCAGCTCTTCAAACAGTTCTCCCAGCCTCGCCTGTCCTCCTGCCCTGTTGTTGTCCATCAGGCAGGAGGAGACTCCAAGACCGCCCCGTCTTCCCCCATCATGTCTCCGGACGGGAGGTCTTTCTTCAAGGTCCAAGAGGTGGAGGCAAGAATAGAGGATACTAAACGGCGGCTGTCAGAGGTGATGTCGGACCCCTTGCAGCTGTTTAGTAAAATCATGGGGGACGAGTCCGGCATGGGGGCCGGTGGAAGCGCCGCTCACAGGGCTAAATTTCTGTCCTCGAGTGCGTCCGAGCTCAGCGGAGGCGCTGCTGTGAACGGGCACGCAGAAAGTAACAACAACTACAGCATCAAGGAGGAGGAAGGCGCAGAGGGCGAGGAGGAGGACGAGGAGGAAACCCCGACAGGGAAGGGTCCCGACTCTGTTTTTTTCTCCTTCCCGTCGCTGGCGCCCGCCCCAGTCCTCAACCAGAGCTCCTCGTCCACATTCCCCAAGTCTCCATCTCTCACCCTGGGCCGATGCTCCATGTCGGCGCTGGTGGCTCGGCAGGAAGACGAGGACTTCTGTGAGCTGTACAGCGAAGACTTCGACATTTGTACGGACACAGAAACACCAGACGCGGATCGTCCGGGGTCCCGGCAGCCTCGCGCTGGTAGCACGGGGTTGTGTAGTGAACTGGACACAGAGGAGGAGGAGGAGGAGGAGGAGGAGGAAGTGGACGAGGACTTAGAGACTGTACCTGTGACTGGCCTCATCCTCCTCACACAGTTGGTGTACTGGTATTTGCTCCTCCCAGTGCCTCCATATGTTTGTGCAGTGGTGCATGGGATAGTAGCTGGCTTCATGATACTTTTGCTGATCCTTTGGACGTCCTCTTCTCGTGGCTCGCCGCTGGTGACAAGAAGATGGAGGCGAAGGATAGAGCAGTGGAACGTGGCCCAGCTGGACATCAAAGAGCCGGGGATATTCAAGGTGAGGACTGTTGCTCTGAAAGTGCCGAAAACAGAACACAGGATGGTGAGATTTATTATCAAGCATAATGAGTTCACTGCTAGCGTGCAGGGTTGTTGCACGCCCCCCCCCCCCCCCAAGAGCTTTGTTCTTGTGTCTTTACTCTTTATTTCTTTGCTCTATCTTTAAACATCCTGGAACACAAGCCCAGCGCCGAAATTTCCCCCGTTGCTCCCGTTGAATTGGCTTTTCTCCCTCCGAGCCTCCTTTGGGACTGATAAGGTGGGAGTATGAATGAGAATGAAACTCTGCGCAGCCTCATGGGGACCAGCAGAAACATATTGAGGTTGTATTAGAGGAACAGTTTAGCTTTAAGCCAAATATCACATTAAGAGCACCGACATGTCTGCTCTGTTCTCAGTAGAAATGTTTGGTAGTTTGAGGAGTTATGTAAGCATGTGTATCGTATGTGTGTGTGTGTGTGCTTCAGTGGGTACCAATCTGTTGCACAGAAGAGCCTAGTGGCTTGAGGGTACAGCTGTTCCAGAGGAGGAGCTCTGTGGTTGTGCAGGACGTTACACACGCATGCAAACAATCCGGCTGCCACATCAGAGAGGGCAAAGTTCCTCTTCCTGTTCCTCTATCTCTACGTCTGAGGAGCTACAGGAAGTCAGATGGTCCACTTTAAGTTTTGTTGTTCTTTTTGATCTTTTTGATGCACCTCCACTCTGAGTGAGAACTTTATAAAGAGGCATGTTTGCTGACAACAAAAGCCCTGAGCGGACGTGCATGCATACATTTCTTTTGACTCTGTTATTCTGTGACATCAGGAACACAGATTTTAATCAAATTTCTGCTTGTTTTCTTTAGTTCTGGACTTATTTATCTCGTATCCCTGGAGTTGCAAAGGCACCAGACAATCCTAGAAACAGGCTTAACTTACCTCATTAGCGTGGCATGTCATGGTCGGGGGTTAAGGTTACCAAAGTTTCCATTACTTCTCTCTCTTTTCTGCCTTTTGTGACTTGAACCTCAGTGTCAGACAGTAAAAGCTGATCACCTCTCCGCTCCCCTCGTTCTCTCAGGGCTGGATGAATGAGATCCACAGCTACGACCCGGAGATGTACCACGCCACCCTCACCCACTCTGTTTACGTCCGCCTCGAGGGCTCCGTCCTGCGTCTGTCCAAGCCCAACAGGAACATCTCCCGCCGCGCCACGCACAACGAGCCCAAACCTGACGTCACCTACATCAGCCAGAAGATCTATGACCTCACTGACAGCAAGGTGCGCTGGTTATATTTGGCTGGTTTATTTATGTGGTCAAAGAGAAGAAGAAGTGTATCTTTGTGAAATATTTCTGGGAGACATTAATGTGTTCGGTGTGTGTTTTGTCTCGTCTGGCTCCTCAGTCTATTTGTGTGCTTGATGATAAGCTTAACACACAGTGACATGAAGCACACGTCTCCTCCTATTTCCTTTTGCCTGAGTACATGTTTGCTAATAGGTCATGTTCAGTGACAGAGCCACTTAGAGTCACACACAGTGTGTAAACACAGAGTGAATATCACAGGTCACTGACCCTGCACTGGCTTGGGTTTGTTTTTGTGCTGACTCTGTGGTTTTGTACATCTGAAGGCCAGACAGTAAGAAGACATTTGTCATGTCAGTGTATCAGTGACCAGGGAGGTTCTTGGGGTCGTTTACATCATGCAGCTACTCTACTCTCAAACTCATTTTGTTCCTGTATTGAACATCTCAGCATCATTATTGTGGATGTTAAGCCTGTTTCGACATCTATAAAGCTTTTTTAAACATAATAACGTACAAAAACTTTCATTTTCATTTGACTTCTCACAGTCAAGATCTGTTTTATTTTCTATTCTGAGATCTGCCAACTCCCTCGCCCACCATAACACCACAAAGCTAAAAAAACTCACATACATTACACCACTTAATATCCATGTATTCATGTTCATTTACTGTCCCCTCAGAATAATGCAAAATACTCACTACACTGCACCTCTCCATATAATCAAGAGCACGGACATTTTTAATATGCTGTTCAAAGACAAATGCTGTGGATACATCAAAGATGAGTCATTTGCACTTGTTCTGCTGCCTGTGTTCCTGTTGCTGTTGGTGTTTCTCTTATTTGAATAATTTGAAGCCCCTCATAGCTGTATACAACACACACCCTGGGGCCGGTCTGCCAAGTTATATTTGTAATTCTAATGCTGCTCTACGGCTGGAGCTCGATTTTTGTCTGTTTGTCCTGATAGTAACATGTGCAATCAACTGCCCCGGAAACGTTTTTAATTGTTTGGACTCCCCTGCAGATCCAGCTGGTGCCTCAGAGTTTGGCCAGGAAGAGAGTTTGGAACAAGAAGTACCCAATTTGCATCGAGCTGGCCAAGCAGGAGGACTTCATGTCCAAAGCCCAGGGAGAGAAGCCCGAAGCTGCAGAGGAAAAATCCTCGGGTGTGGGCGAGAAGCTAGAGCGATCAGACAAATGCGAGAAAGTTGAAGGAGCAGGATCAGCAGAGGAACCCAAAAGGCCAACCTCTGGAGGTGGCGATCTGACAATCTACCTGTTTGGGAGGACTGGTCGGGAAAAGGAGGAGTGGTTTAGGAGGTTTCTTGTTGCATCCAGGATGAAGTCAGAGGGGAGAAGCGGCAGTCTGCCTGGCATCTGCAAGAGTGGTGAGTCTTGAGACCGAAACTTGTACAGTATCAGATACTGTCACACACGTCTTCCTGCGGACCCATGAGCCATTCTCTCGAGTATGTCTCTGCACAGCCATCAGATCTGTTCATAAGCCGCAGCTTAGGGAATGCCAATCCCCTCGACTGAGCTAACAGATGAGTGTGAATGGGTCAGCAGGATTACATGCACAGAGAAGCAGCATATTATAGCATCGGTTTCCACTGTGTAATATAAGCATGCAAGGATAAGGCCCAATTCAAAAGGGAAACACTAACACTGTCACCGTCCAGTGATAAGAGCGGCTGTGTAGAAACAGGATTACAGAAACGTGATTTAAATAGGAGGCTGTTCGGTGGATATAAATAGCGTTTATATTGAAAATGACTAATACAGGGGTACTATGAGCGAGTGGGAGGATAGTGTTGCAGCATGCTGATTCAGAGTGTTGCAGCATAATGTGAGAAATGACATAAAATGCTGACGATCCAAGGCTACACAGTCTTGGGAAATCTTAATGTATGTGAAATATGATGCATTGATTGAAATCTCTGAAAACGCAGTTGCTGCACATCTATCACATTAACCTCCGTTCACTCTTCGCGCTCCAGCCTTCTTGCCCTCCCACAGCCGCAGCAGCAGCACCCAGTCTGCCGGCGGAGGCCTGGAGGCCGACAGCAGGAGCAGCAGCCGGGGAAGCCTGGAGGAGCTGCCTCAGCCCCGCCTGTCCTGTTCCTCCGCTGGAGGCATGAGGCAGAAGATGCTGTTGGACTATAACGTCTACATGGCCAAATATGTCAACCCCCAAGCACCACAGAGAAGCCCGACTGCCCCGGACAGCCCCGGGAACAGCCCTGAGAGCAGCCCCAAAACTACCAAAAAGGTCAGTGACAGAAGAGCACATGAAAGGTTGAAAGAGAGACAGCCAACAGGCGAGCTGTTAGGCATCCTAATTGCTCGCTAGCGTTACTAGTGATGCTTTATCTTGCAGGTTAAGGCAGAGGAGGATGGATTTTTTAACTTGCCTCTTATCCACATTCATGTTAAAAGTTGTTTTAATTTCATTTTTATCTTATTTCTTTACAAGTAATCTCCACACAGTACCTTAAATCTTGTGAGCCATAATGCAGAGGGGCACCGTGTCAAGGTCTATCTAGTTTATTTTGAGATTATGTTGGGTACAGGGGAGTTCAAACTGGATCGACGTAGCCTCTAACCTTAATCCTGTGCTGTTATACGCAATGACAATCTATTTGATTTACTTCACATCGGAAAGATTAAAGCTGAACAATGAACTCCTGCATGTGTGTCCCCTCAGTTACGCAGGAGTTCAGAGGAGCCTGCGGAGCCTGAGGCCTGGGTCAATGCTTTTCTAGGAAGGATATTCTGGGACTTCCTGGGAGAGAAGTACTGGGCCAATGTGGTCTCCAAAAAGATCCAAATGAAGCTCAGTAAGATCCGGGTGGGTACTGGTGCTAGCTTTGAACAAATATACATCCACGGTGAAACTACCAAATCAGAAAAACTCAGAGTTCCAGAGTGATCAGTTTTAAGAGAAGTTTATGTCACTGATGGCTGTGTAAGATCTATGTTTTGATCTCAGCCCATGAAGCCTGACGTGTTTTGTGTCTTTTCAGCTGCCGTATGTGATGAATGAGCTGACTCTGACAGAGCTGGACATGGGCTTCTCTACTCCAAAGATTCTCCATGCCTCTAAACCCTCTGTGGACCACCAAGGTAAGAAATATGCAACACTGGGAAGTCATGTTTTCAACACAGTGTTATGGTTGGAGTGCTATAAAAAGCCGGTTGTGCATTGTACATGCAGTCTACACTGAGACAGGATGGCTGATCACAGCCAGATCAGCTGCTCCCGACCGTTCAGATGATTTTCTGGCATGTTTGAAATTTTTGTCATATGACTGCACACACTTGCACAGTGAGAGCAGAGCCATGCAGACGATTGTGAACGCTCTGTCCTGATTTGTCTCATACAGCGAGCCACCAAAAAATGTTGTACAATCATACAGGATATGCCGAGTTTTAGAGATGTATTCATCATCATCGTCATCAACAACCTTTATTTAAGTTCTCGGAGAGATCATTGAGGGCAACCCTCATTTACAATGATGCAGAGAAAACATACATAAATGCATTCATTTTATGCTATCAGTCTTCTTCCTCTGCTGTTCTCCATCTTGCCTTTCTGACATGATCCAACTTTAATTGTCCTCTCAACACTTTCATTTCCTTCATCTCTCTTTCCAATCATTCTTATCCTACCAATAACCTCTGTTTACAGACTCTACATCAAAATGCAGCATCTGAGCTCAGGGTCTGGAGTTTTGTATGCCAAGTGTCTCTGGTTTCTGTTTGTAGTCCCAGTAGTACTGACCTATCGCATATCAGCAGGCTTTGGTGTAAGCGATAACAGGTAGCAGCGCCGTCCTCTGTAACATCTTCCCAGCTCTCATTAGGCGTAATCTTGCTATGATTTGTGTCTCTATAAACAGATGTCTGCATTTAAGAGCAGCTAACAATCTCTTCTACATCACACATTTCAACTAAATCGAACAATCTGCCTGGCACTGTGTCGAAAAAGTAAATCAGCGTTCAGATTGCACGACTTTCTGGAGAAATGAAAACAAACACTTGAAAAGTCATTTTCTTCTCCTCTTGACCAAACATGTATTGTCACTTTTACAATTTTGCATTAGGATGCTTTTATTTCTGCAAAGTTTTGCAAGTAAGTCACAAGAAAATCTGATTTTTGGAATCACAACCACTGAAGTGAGCCAGAGTGAAGCCTCTGTGAGACCTACTATTTACAGTTAAACTGAGACTCACCTGAAACCGATGAATGGATGCTCTTCTGTGGGATGTAATGACCTAAGAAATAATGGCATTAACTTTGGAGATGTATCTGGAAGGGTGGGTTTCGCTTTGCTTTTAAACACTCAGTCGTTTCTCAAGCTACTGACTGGACTGCAATGGACTGCACACAAAAGGAAGTCTTTGCAGGAAGTCATTTTCCTTCTTCTTTATGTTTTAAGACATTTCCTCCAACCCTCTCGCCTCTCGTATCTTGCCCTCTCTCTCTCTCTGTGCCTCGCTTTATTAAGTCCCACTAATTAGACTTCAAGTCTTGGGTGCCCCTCATACATAACTCAAACAGTGACTCACCCTGCCCACTACATGACTTGAGCTCCAGCAAAGGGAGTGGGACACAGAGAGATGATTTCCCATCATGGCGGCTGGTTTGGGCTAAAAGTGCAGAAAAGGAAGCTTGAGATGGAGAGTTGGGGGCAGGTTCTGAGATTTACTTTTCAATGATTGGTGGTAGTGCTTTAAAAATGGAAAGCAGAACAAAGGGTGGCCTCAATTTTTTGATATTCAGGGTTTGTCCAAAGTCTGCTTAGTCTCATTTAATCCTAAAGATATAAGAGCATTGACGAGGTAATACCTATTCTTATTCCCAGTCATGATGAGTCATTCTCCTGTCAGCCACATTTCCACAGTTGAGGCTGCAAGGCTCATTAATGTGTTCTGTCTGAACCAACACGCCCACAGAAATATACTCACAAAGCATAATCAGTGGAGCCCGACACATAATGAGTCCCGGGGGAACAGCATGTCTAGATGTTGCTGCATGCTTCGTTAGTAACATACCTGATTTCACATCTCATAGGCGGGGACGGTGCTTCCAGACTTCTTAATGTTTGGAGGACATGATTTGATTTCAAATAAAGTATAAAATATTCGTTAAGAAGGAGGAAATTCACACAGACTTGCAAAAAGTAGTGCTTGGAATTATTAATTATATAAACAAATAATAATTTGGATCTAGTATCTAGACTAACTAGAAACCATAAGAGACTAAAATACCAATTTCATATAATATCTCAGTGTTAAAGAGAGAGACAAGTTCAGATGGAAAGAATATGTGTTCAGTGTTCAGTCAGAGTGAAAAGCTCCTGTGAGGAATCATTAGTTTGTGTCTATTTTGGCGCCCCCTGTGGACAAAGCTTACCTCTTAACCCTTTGCTGACCTTGTCCTGTTCATTGACCTGTAGTGTTTTCAACGTATAGCAATCTTGTGAATCTTGTCCATGGAAAGTGTAACCAAAGGCTGTGCAAGGGGTGAATGACCTCGTCATGGTTGTCCTGTTTGATTTTGTAGGTCATATCGAGACATCGGTATTGATTTCATTCTGTTTCAAAACGTCCTCACAGGAACTTTTAAGATGTTTGGCAACCTATATCGGAAGGGTTTATGTAGCTATGAGCCTGAACATGTCATGAGATAGAGCAGCTTTATATAATAATAATAATAATAATAATAATAATATAGCACCTTTTAAAAACACAGGTTTACAAAGTGCTTTGACAAACAGCAAAAACAAGAACAAAGCAAACTAAACCAAACACAGAAGAACATAAACAACAGCAAGAACATAACAAATGCAAAATACTCAAAATAATTCAATACAATTCAACAGAAAAGAACCCATATTGCACGATACCCAACAGTCATATATAACCCGACTATCACAAGAACCATCAGAAGAACCCAACAACACGAGCTGAGACCAAGAGGAGCAAAGATTTAAAAAGATGTAAGAAACTAAAAGAGATAAAAGCAAATCAAAAGATAACAGCAATAAGAAGGTAAGAGCAGTAAAAGAAATAGAAACAAGTGGTTAAAGGATAAAAAAAAAAAACTATAATATTAATCAAAATAAAAAGTATATATAAATATAAAACATAAATATAATAAATACTTATACATTATTAAAGGTTACTGTTAATTCATCATAAGTGTTTTCTCATGTTTGAGTCATTTCTCAGTTATTTGTAGAAACGCTGCATGGTTATAAGTGGAAGCAGACAAGTCAAGATTATGTCTTAGTCCTGTGTCTCATGTTCTGGACAGAGGCATCAACATGTCTCAGTTGTTCTGACTTGACCTTGTCATTTAGCTTCTCTTTGAACCGCTGCCACACACACATACCAATCAACAAGTGATTTATGGAGACAGGAAAATGAAGAGGTCATAAACACCCCTTGTTAGTTGTGAACTCAGGACTCATTGAGCTCAACAGCAGGGGGCTTGAAATCTGCAGCATCCCGTTGCCTCCTGAGATGATTGATGTGTAAACAGGAAGTATAGCCTTTTGTAATCAGCCAATAAGGAGGTCGCTTCTGCCCTTGCACTGACCTTTTCGGTGTTTGCTTGAGGATGGCTCTTCTTCCTGGCAGCTCTGTAGGGGCCTCGCAGCATTTAGACACCAGACAGGGGGTAATGTTTGTTAACATAAAACGGCACTCTGAGTTATTATATTATTATGATTATAAAAACCGGAACATTTCTATGTCTTTCACTCCCTCTCTCTCTGCAGGTCTGTGGTTCGATCTGGAGGTCTCCTACACAGGCTCCTTCCTCATGACGTTAGAGACCAAGATGAACCTGGCCCGTCTGGGGAAGGAGGGCGAGGGGCTCGGGGAGCATGGGAAGGAGTGGTGAGGCTTTCAATCACATGCAGTATTTTAGAGTTTCCAAATGAAGCGAATGAGGCTCAGTCTGATTTCAACATTTTTGAAGCTCCTTTCACGTATGCACCGTTCTCCTGAAAGTTTCCAGACATTTTACAGGTGGCCTGCATGATTTTTTTACCACCAGAATCTTTGTAAAATTTCAACAGGAAGACAGGGTAGGCTGATGGGTAAATGTTTGTAGGTGTTTGTTGTTATATTTTGGTCACTAGAGAACATTGCCTTGGGGTAGGGTAGCCTAGTTGTTAGTGCGTGCGTCTCATGTACAGAGGGCTTAAGTCCTTGAAAGCGGGCTGTCAGGGTTCGAGTCCCACCTGTGGCTCTTTTCCCGTATGTCATTCCCCACTTTCTGTCTCCTTGATTTCTGACTCTATCCACTGTCCTGTCTCAGTATCGATGAAAATAATCATGATTATGATGTTTGCCTTTGTGTGAAAACATCAGTCAACACAAATCATTGATGTTAAGTCAAAGACTATCATGGCCTCAGAATCGGTTGCTTCGTCCACCATCTGACTTCCCGCCTTCTGAGACAGTCTCCCACCTCCGCCCCACCTCGTCTGACAGGGAAAATCTCCTTCTGTGAGGGACATGTGTGACAGGGCTACTCTGGGAAATGTCAGTGTCCTGTCCTGAAATATTCTGGAAACAGTCCGGAGTGCGTTTGTGAAAAGGGGCTATAAAGAATGTTTCAGGCGATGTGCACAGCTTGTCCTCACTCCTCAGTGTTTGTAATGATTTAATAATACGTGCTCCGTTAAAAGGCCTTAACAGGAAGTTGGAAGGATTAGACTTCGAGACAAACAAGTCGCTCTTAGCTTGATGTTAATGAGGTACTTCTGCATGTAGAATCATATTAGTAGTCTTGTTTTTCACGATAACTACTCTTCTTCTGTTGGCTCTTCCTTCTTCTCTTCATAAACTAATCCTCTCTGGACACTCAAACTGGATTTGCTCAATGATTGGTGAGTTTGGGAACAAGGCCTGTCACTGCAATAATGCATTTTTGTTCTCGAGTATAGCTTATTTGCTTGGGTCATACTATAGAGATCATTGTCCTCCGAATTACATAAGTAGAGATGCTTTAATGTCTGCAGAGCCTTTTGCCTGACTGCAACAATAAGTGTGTGTTAATGTGGGTGTGTGACAGGCCCAGGCCGCGGACATACTGCCTGGCAGACAGCGATGAGGAATCGTCTAGTGCTGGCTCGTCGGATGAGGAGGATCCCCCTGAACTCCTCAGCGACAAAGCCATTCCTCTTGGAGGCGAGGGGTGAGCAAATGTCTCCTCACGACCACATCATCACACGTCTGAATGGGCAGAAATAGATTAGGTGTCAGAGCAGAACGTTCTGCCCTTTCACTCCACACACCCACCTAATCACTCCTTCATGTTCGAAGGCTTGCTGCTGTTTTAATGTAGCACCCGGTCACTCCCTTCCATCGTGGGTGCTGAGTAGCAAGAGATGCTGTTATGAATAAATGATGAACCTGACTCACTTTCTTGCCTCCCCTCCTCCTACCGTTTCCATCCTCTGCTCACATAGCTATATGGGAGGCCACAGGCCCAGCAAGATCATGCGCTTTGTGGACAAGATAGCGAAGTCCAAGTACTTCCAGAAGGCCACAGAGACGGAGTTCATTAAGAAGAAGATGGAGGAGGTGTCCAACACGCCCCTGCTGCTCACTGTGGAGGTGCAGGAATGCCGCGGGACACTGGCAGTCAACATCCCACCTCCTCCCACGGACAGGATATGGTACGTTCACTTCCAGGGAGGAGTGCATGGAGGGCTGTAGGATTAAGTTTGTGGAGGTATGGGAATCCTGGCATGAGGTGTGACTCAGCACCCTCTGCTGGACAAAAGTAGACAGTACAATAAAATGAAAGACTGAGCAGTGAGTTCTCACCAGCGAATGAAAGATGCATTAAATCTTAAAGTACACACTGTGTGCTTTAGATTACAGAAGCCCTAAGAGGACACGCATCCATACATTTTATGTTACTGTTTCCTCTGTTAACGAGTAAACTTCTGTTGTTATTTCGAGATTTAGACTTATTTAAAGTATTATCTCTGGATAACAACACTTTTTTATATGATAATGAGTCAATGTCTCAAGATCTTGAAATGACCTCGTTACCATGGGCTGTCATCCCGAGATAAAATGAGATGAATAAGTTGAGATCTCGAGAAAAGAACCACATTTACTCATCATCACAAGAAACTGAGTAAAATCAAAGGTAAGGACATATGTCCGTTCAGGGCTTCTGTACCGTATAAACATTACTTCAATCAACATCTAACTGGTCATTGTATAGGGGTTTTCACACTGCAGGAACTTTTCCATAGTTCTAGGAACTATTGGAACCATCCCTCCTTTTTATTGATACCACACTACAGAAACTATTAACTATTTTAGTTTATAGCACCTTGTTTAGAGGACTTATTTTAAGCTCCTGCTTCAGATGCTGCACAGAAAAAAAAAAGTCCCCACAGTTTGTAGTTCTCAGTGAACTTCCTATTCGATAGTTCCTCCCCAAATCTTCCCCAGAACAGTTTGGTCTGAAAACACCTTATGTTTTTCAGATTTCTCTTCGTTTTATTCCTTCTCTTTTTAAGCTTCTCAAAATCCTTCAAATGCAAAAATCCTGGAGTGAAAAATAACAGTCAACATTAGGCCAAACATGTGTGACGAGATGTCTCGTTCAAAAAGGTCACAAGCCAAAACTTTAACAAAACACAGATACAGAGCATTATAGTGGGCTTGATTTTAAAGCATGTTTAGCCGAATTATGTTTTCAAATTGGAACATATATCTAGAACTAAGGGTGAATGAACAATTTGTTTTGGTGAGGCCGATCCTACGAACTATTCTTCAGCTTTGATGAGATGACACACGTTTGGGTTTTAGGTATGGTTTCCGGAGTCCGCCTCACCTGGAGCTAAAAGCACGGCCTAAACTGGGAGAGAGGGAGGTCACTCTGGTTCATGTGACGGACTGGATTGAGAAGAAACTGGACCAGGAGTTTCAGGTAGGAACTAAAAAAAATGAGGAAGCTGTGTATTTCAATTATGTCATGAAGACAATTTCTTTACATTAACAACAAAAGGAGGTGTATGGTTAAAAAGTGCAGAACTGAAAATGACTTGAAGACCAAGAGACTCCCCCTTCCCAGATGTTAACGGACAAGAATTTAAGTCATAAACGAAGATTCATTTATGGCTGCCCCCCTACATGCACTTCAAAGCAGTGTGCCTGTGGCTTCACCACCCCTCATATATCCATCCACAGTAATGATACGCCTGCTTCCAGATAACCACCCTGAGGCTCACCTGAAAACTACTGTGTCCCTGTCAGCTCTCCCACACAGCAACATTTATCCCTGCCTGACTACACTGGGGGGGTTATTATTATGTGCACCCCCCCCCCCCAGTAAAATATAGTGCTGCTGTGCAATGTGTTGTCATTTGTGAGTTAGTGTTTACATGTGGATTTGAACAAAAGGCCTCAGTGGTTTGCAGACACAACATGTTGCAGGGCTCCATGTGCAGAGGGGGATGGATTTTAGGATCTTTTACAAACCAGTGTCAAAAAAAGTTTGGATGTTGTTAAACTGATTCTGATTCTGATTCTAGAATCAGAATCAGATAATATTGAAAACATATGCACAAAAACAACAAATCAAATGTTGAAACTTAAGATATTTTATTGCTGCTGGAAGCTTATACGCCCATTTTGAGGATAAGTACAGCAGCATGTTTAAAGAAAAGTAAGATAGACTGCGAAAGTTGTGAAATAAAACAACTGGTGGAACATCTGAATTATTAGGCACAATCGGCAAAGGGTTATTTACGGGGTATAAAAAAAGAAAATCCCAGATAGGCTGAGTCTTTCTGGAGTAAGGACAGGGAGGGGTTCCCCACTCTGTGAAAGACCGTGATGGCAAACTGAGCAACAGTCTTTAGGAAAGGCCAAGCTTATTTCAGCAAGAACATTCTGCATGCCTTACAACAAGAGGCTGGTTGATAAACCGGCCTGCTTGCAGCCGCAACTTGTCACCTATAAAAAATTATTTGGAGCATTATGAAACATAAACCATGACAAAGGAGACCCCCAACTGTTCAGCAGCAGAAATCCCACATCCAACAGGAATGAGGAAAACATTCCTAGTTTGAAATGATAGAAACTGGTCTCCTCAGATCCCAAACGCTGAGTTACAGGGTTTGGTTAAAATAGGAGGTGATGCTACAGAGTGGTAAAAATGACTCTGTCACAACTTTCTTTTGAGATGTGTAGATGGCAGTAAATACAAAATGTGCTTCAATGTTCCAAAAATTAACATTTTCTGTTTCAATGTTTTGAAAATCGTCACATTCTGTTTCCATTTACAATTTAGTGTCCAAACTTCTCCGAATGCAACATTGTGAACAGATGTAACATCATGTCACTGTCCTTTATTTGTATTTATTTTTGTAACACACTCAAATAATATCCAGTCTTTTCAATTTCCGTTTCCTCCCCTTTATTGATCCTTGAAATGAAGACTTAGTTCCTCACTGTGCTTGTCCTCCCACAGAAAATATTTGTGATGCCAAACATGGATGACATCTGGCTACCCATAATGCACTCTGCCATGGACACGCGCTCAAATGCCAATTTGCTTACTGTGACAGACGATACCTTGAAGGACCCAGACCCCGAGGACTCTGAGGTCTCGGACATGTGAAGTTTTTAATGACGGGACATGTTATCGCCATGGCAATAGGACAGACTCCTACGAGGTTGATGCACCAGCCTGTGGCGAATCCTGATGTGCATAACAAAACTGGAGGTGTCAGCGAGCGTGTTCATTTTTTTGAAAATGGAAGAGAAACGTGACTCCTTCATTGTCATACAATCACACAGAGCTGTCTGTGTGACGTCAAACATTTTGCTTTGTTTTCCAACGACGTACATACATGGAGCATGTCGAGACTGTTTAACAAAAGGTGTGTGTTGGTGGATCGACAAATAGCCATCAAATTCAACCAGAAGAACCATAATACCTGTGATGTACAGCTGCACCAAACTATGGAGGTTACAGTGTCAGCTGTTAGTGCAGCCTTTCTTATTGGAGTCGTTGCTAAAACTCTGGGATGACTTTGAGGCTACTAATGAGATCAGGTATGAATCTGCTGGAAGCCCCTGCATCGACTGATACGATCTCACAGGGATACCAAGACTCATTCGCCCCACCCCCCACCCCCCACCCCCATCCACACTGCTGCCTGTGCCAGCCGCCTTTATGCAAACACAACAGCGAAGTGTCCATCGCAGACACATGGTCAGTTTAAATCCACTACAGACACGGATCAAAACACACAACCTGTGTGCTTTGCATAGTGTGATTGGGTTTACATCCAACACTGACCGTAAAGGGGTGAGAAGATAAATAACATATCTGCATACACAGCAGCTCAACCTTGCCTAGGTCTGATGAATGTATAAACAGGATCGCAGCTCCCGAAGCTGTGCAAAACTACAGCTCATTCACTGACGACGTGCTTCTACGCAACACGCTTCGACTTTTCTTTTTGTGTCATATTCAGAGTCTAGCAAAAGTAATAATTGTACCTTTTTTTTTAATTGCCAAAGCAATCTTTCAGTCTTGTTTGAAGGCTTTTTAATGAGGTAAAACGGTGACAAATAAGCAATCGGTTAATTATCTTGTGTTCTGTGTTAGCAAGTATGGATTGTTGTAGCTGAATTTTCAAAATAAGAGGTATTTTCAGCAGGGAGTGACTATTGCTTTGGAGACATGGTAAGAAAAAAGTGGGAGACACACTTCCTGTTTGATTTGAACAATACTGGAGATTAGCCATATGATTTAATGTTGTTGACAGACATCCAGCTAATGAATGCTTGTTTTTGCAGAATTATTTGATTCCATGTTCTTTCTGTACTGTACACCTATAACCCCCCCCCCCCCTAAAAAAAAAACAGCTATAGTTATCTGCCAAGACACCTGGCTGCTTTAAAGGCGACTATTATTTGATGTTTTGCGTTCAAATGTGTGTGTTGGCAAAGTGTATGAGGCAGAAAGTGCCTTTAAAAATAATTAAACATTCCTCCATAGTGCGCCGCCACATCTGTTGCATCAGTTTAGGAAAAGAGAGAAAGGTGTTGTGCCATTAGTCTGTCGAAGACATGCCCTGTTTTCTCAAGGTATCGGTGTTGTTCATTTGCACAGTGATGAAAATATGAAACATTGCTGTTGTGTTCAGTGATGTCACAGAATGTTTATGGTTCTGATCATTGTGGATCAATAAAACCTTTTGCTTGAAAATAATCATGCTGGTTTGTGTATGGTCATAAAAGGGTCCCTTAGAGCAGTGGTTCCCAAAGTTGGGGTCGGGACTCACTGGGGGGGGGGGGTCGCAAGATACTGAGAAGGGGGTCGTGAGAATTCTTCCAAACAAATCAAAAATCACTTAAAATTGCCTATTTTACCCATTATTGTCAAAACATTAAAAAAAAAAAAAAAAGATCGAGATTAATTCTGCTACCATTATGAAATTAATAATATTACAGTGTTCAGGCTGTTCTTTTGTGTCGTTCTCATTACAGTGTTTGGATCGTGGACCCGGCTGTGCACAAAGGTAAATGTTTTAACCACCTCCATGGACACAGTGGGTCCCCAGTCTCTAACACCTTATTGTCGAAGGTCATGGGCTGAAAAGTTTGAGACTCCCTTCCTTAGAAAGTATCCATATCTGCACGTCCGATTTCTTAACATCATGTTTATGCTACAATATGAAAAAAAAACCTTCTTTATGAATTTAAGGAATACGGCAGTTGCGTAGCAGGGGTGAAAAATATTTATCATTAGATGCCTAAAAACCAAAGACACCACACATCACCTTTGGAATCTCTCAAGTTTCTACTATGTAAATGTATATTTCTGAACTATATTTAAATATTGTTTCTTGCTTTAAAAGAGAGACTTGGGAAAATTGCCAAGAAACTCCAGTTATGACAAGACATGCTCTTGCACTACTTTTGACCTGTGTGAATGACCACAGTGAAGGACATTCAGGTTAAAAGTGCAGTGCCTAAAAACAGTTTACCAAAACAGATAAAGTCATATCAATTGAAAGGAAAACAACTGTACGTGTGTGAAAAAAATGTTTTATTGATAACGGACATTTTTATTCTTTCCATGAATTACAAATAAAATATACACTTTGGTTTAAAACACACCGTTTATACACCTCATCACTTACAGTCAGATGTCCGTTTCTTGAGGTCCGATATCTGCAGATGAAAAGAGCTTTGGTTTAGTTCAGTTATTTAGAAGATTAAAATTTAAAAAAATACGCAAACATGAGTTATGTCAGATATTTTTAAATGTCGTCAATGTTGAATCAGAAGTCTAACGCATTATAATCATCATTCATAACTGTTTAAAGTCCCTCCTATCCTCTCTCTGCATGATACTTACAATGGTGCTACTCAGAGGATCCATTAACACCAACATCCATTTCCTGCAAATGTAAAATGTCTGAGTGAATCATAATCGACCCACAAACGACAAATTTAAACTCTACGTTCAAGTCAGAATGTATATGTTGACTTCATTTTTATATCAGAAGTCTAACGCAAAAAATCATCATTCGTGAACCACAAAATAATAAGATATATCAAAAATACTCACGTCCAGGGGAGGCCTGAGCCGACCATCTGCCCACGTGTAGTGGTGCAATCACCTCACAAACACCGCATCCGACCTGCGAGCATCACCTGATGATGTACCTGATGATAGTAAGACATACAGTTAGTCAGAGCATAATTACTGATTCAATTTACCATTTGATGCTTTACAAAATCAAATAAAACACAAAGTTACCTCCACACTCCCCAAGCTGTAGCGGCCTTCACGATACTCCAAAATGCATACTAATAAAAAAATATATATAGTTCAAGCTTCATCTATCTATTACAATAGTGAAAGCTCAACAAGCACACTAAAACATTTCTCCCAGATATGTTAAATACAATCTCTGCTATTCTAGCTAGCGCGCACATGCTTCTCGCAGTAGGAGGACATCTGTAGTAAAAGGCCACCGGAAGTACTTCTTTATAACATATCCTGTGTCTGTGGGCCTTTTCTCATTGGCTCACACTGACGCTGCATTCACGTAGTATCAAAATAAATTGAAAATGTATTTCTGACAGTAAAACCAGAACAACGTCTGTTAAAGCTGATGAAAATATTTGCTTCCTGACTTGCCGAGTTGACATAATTGTCATCTTATCACATGGTTTATTTCAATTATTTTTTTTATTATTTCTAAATATTTTTGTTAAGTTAAAATGATTGAATACTAATTTGTTCAAGGATTTGACAATAAGTTGCTGTTCAAGCAGAGTCACCAACTTAGGTTTTGAAGAATTCTTTGAAATGAATTATCTTTTAATTCAGTCCATGTCTGTTCAACATTATGACTGAATCTCGCGATGCGCCGCCGAAGTCGGAGGAAAAACTGCAAAGTTTTGCAACTCCGAGCACCTGAGCAGTACGTGAATGCAACGTCAGTCTACTTTTCCCCCTCCTCCACTCGTGTGGATATCCACCCGAAAGTCCAACCCCCACGGTTTTCATTTCAGGAAGAAGCGGATCTAACGTTGTACCCACCACAGCCGCCACTGACACAGTGTATTAAACGCCACAACGTTCATCACAATTGATTTCGATATATATAGAGTTGTGAGCGGAATCGCGTTTTCTATGTAGTCGACGGCCGTCCGGACCAGCTGTCTATCCCGGTTTGAGACCAGAGAATATGGACTGGACGGTGACGAGTCGGACCCGGCTGTGGTGCATTTTGGTGTTGCTTTGCTGCGCTGGTCTCCCACAAAAGGTAAGAGGGGCTAACTGGATAAGCTAGCTTTAGTTTGATGACATTAGCCTGGGTCCCTACACTTCACTAAAGGTTACTCTGGCATTCAGCTCGTCTTTTATTACAGCGTACCAAAACAAACATCAGTCTTTAATGTGAAGCATGCTGCGTGCTGTCTTCACATGTCAGCAGTAAGCTAACAACGCTAACGTTAGCTAGTCAACTGAAAGTATACATATACATCATAAACTCAATTATTAACCTAATAATAAAAACCTAACAATGGTTTATCAGGGCTGTCACCATACCAGCATCGTAACCTTCAATATGGTTCGTTGCCACGGCAACAAAAATAGAAGTCCTAGGCACACAATATCAGAAACTTTATTGTTTTCACTTATCTAACATTTCAAGCAAACGCCAAAAAAACAACATATTTGTGCAATTTGGACAGTGTGTAGGCATTTCTTTGGCTGTTTAGGTGGACACATTCCTCTCCAAAGCACTTTTCTTTTTCAAGTGTGTTTTTCTGGAAACATTTTGACAACAACTAATTTCATTTTCAATCAGCACAACTGCACCAACCAAGAAAACCTGTCTTCATATCTTTGAGATCACATTGTCACCTTACTGTTAAGAGACCTTTAGTAGTTGAATTTCTCCTTTCCTAAAACATCTGTAAAGGACTGTTCTGATACGAATAAGCTTTGCTCCATGATTCTTCTACCCTTTAAACCTCCCTTTAAAGTAGTCCTATTTGAGAATTACAACATTTTCAAAGTGCCTTTGTTTTGACTGGTGATGCTTGCTGAACATATTAAGAAGGATTATAAAATCAGTAATGTACAGAGTTTCCCCTTTTTTTCACTTAAAAATGGCTTGTGAGGTACTGTACAAAATATGAACCACACCATAATACAAACAGGTCATTGTGTTGATATTGGTTTTAAGTTATGCTGATATTTCTTCGTCTTGCATCTTAACTCATCATTGTTCTTTTCAATAATCAACACAAGTCCTTTTCTCACATGAACAGCAGGCTGCAAAATAATTATTTATTATGTCTGGGCAGGGCCGCTAGGGATTTATGTGTTGGTGAAATTCTAGATTTTGATATTGGGCTCTCCAATAGATGATGTTAGAGATTCAAATCAGAGAGAAAATAGTTCTTACAGTAGAAAAACAGAGGGCTTGAAGTTTAAAGGTTGATTTCTACTGGTGCAGCTGACTTTTAAAAGCCTCCCCTCCAGTTGAAGTATATCTCAGGACATTTTATTTATTAGGATGGTTATTTATGATGATTATTTGTGCTTTACTTGATTCAATCAGGCACAACCTAAACCAGGCCAGTATACAATAACTACAGAATACATACAGTCCTGAAGAAACACAAACAGTATGACTGAAATGTTCCCAAATAGAAATCTGTTCAGGATCCATTGTAACCCAACTTAAATCTTAACAAGGCAAATTGTAAGCAGAGAATGGATGCAGTGGTTTTGGCAGCTGGCACAAAGGAGGACTGACTGACCCACTAAAACTGAACCAGATGTCTAGAAAGTCTCAAAGACGATCGGTTACCTACCAGGCTAGTTGAGCACTTAAAGCTAAGCAGCAGATTACAGTAGCATAATAATAATCTATCTTATCCCCTATCAGGTTCTTCTTTTATCCTATCAGACAGTCTGCTGGAGGAATTAATTAACGATCATAAACTAGCCAGATTTATACATAGGTAGGTGTTTGGGATGTAACGATACTCAAATCACGATATCACGATACTGGGTTCATGATGCGAGTGCTATTTTTTTACGGTTTTCTAATATTTATTAAGATATAAGATTTAAGTCAATTTATTTAAAGATATGTTTCTTTTACTTCAATTTGCTGACCAAAAATGCAAAATATCCTGTTTCTTATATTTCTTTATAAATAGAAGTAATTTAATTTATATATTGAAAAGTTACAAATATATAGTAGTTTTCCTTAATGTTAAAAGGACACTGATAATCACTTATATAAAGAACTTTTTAAAAATACACTAAACAACAATTCTGCTTCAGCGATATCTGCGCTCCCCTCTTCTTCAGTGACTGGTGTCAAATAAGAGAATCCAAAATCAATAGGTAGCCCCCTCTGCTGGTTAAAACGGAGTATAGAAATATATTTTTTTGTCACATTGATTTAAATTGTTTGTATGGCTTTTTTCTTTGTATTGTAAGGGAATTATAACCTCTCTAGTTTTTGTGAATGAATGAGAGATGGATTCAAATAAAGGTGAAACAAAGTTTAACATCATGTTTCCTTACAGTCTCCTGTCCAGATATTTTTAACAACCAGCAGAATTTCCCTTGTAAGGAGGCTGTGTTGAGCTGTTTCAGTCGCTATCACTGTTTGTTTTTACAGACTCTCCTTCTCACATCATGTTCATGCCTCACTTCACACATCTGCTGGCCCGGCTTCGATAACAACACCTAAATATGGACTTTGTCTCTGTGACTATATTTAATTTTTTGGCTTATCATTTAGCTTGGACTTAACCGGTCTGATTTTGCTTAAAAGAGAAAACGAGTTGTGATCTCACACTATCTTATCACAGCAGTAGATTGTCTGTGCTGTGGCCGAGTGTGCCTGAGCGAGGGCCAACACGTGACATCCTCCACACTGAAGCAACACCACGCAGAGAGCAGCTGATAGACGCTGTTGACAAGGAAAACGTTTTCTCCTGCTCTCCCATGTAGTGTTATAGAATATCTCCCATATTGTGTGAGGCCGTAAAGGAAATCAAAGATCCATAACCCTAAGTCAACAGCCCTGAGAGGAAACCTTTAATGACTACTTTTATGAAGGATAAATAAAACTGATGGATCATTAAGTGTTTTTTAACGCTGTGCAGCTTACATTTCCTCACGCACAGAAAGAGGTGTCTCACTTCAAATGCCTTGAATGTGCTTTTGTGCGACACTTATCCTAACAAGTCACCAGGTGTGAGATACGTAAGTTCCTGTGTTGTGTTTTTCTGCACCCTTGCAAGCTTCAGACTGCTTATTGCTGCAGACCAACTTTTAAGGAGTGTTACACTTCCATAGAGAGAGAAGTAGCAACCGCTGGTTAAATGCAGAATAAGTACATCGCAGTGTTTTACATAGAAGATATACAAGTAGTAGTAGAAGTACTACACTGAGACTTTTTAGGGCATGCAGGATGACTTTGCTTAATCACCGTATGATTGGTTTCCTGTTGTCAAAAAAATAAATTTTATAAGCGACACTGCAAACCACAGCTTCCCATCACACGATTAAATACCTTTCCTGTATTTAACTACGTTTGACAAATGCTTCCTTTTCATCAACAATTCTCATCATCTCAATTCAGATTCATACAGAATACAGTTTCTTTGCTAATATTGTGTGTTTGGACAACCTGCTGCTAAAACGCCACAATTTCCCAGGTTGGGATCAATAAAGTAATTCTATTCTATTCTATTCTATATGACTTCATAAAAGATGAGTGTATGCAGTCAGATAATCTGTGAAGTCTTCCGTCTTCCCTGCTACCCGACAATGAATCCTAACTTCAAGCAGTTAAAAATGACTGTGAAAATCTGGATTTTTCCAGATTTCCTTTGACGAACCTGCTCATCTGCAGCATGTGCAAGCATACAGGCTGAGCCATGTAGCTTGATGATATCTTGTTTTTTTTAAAAAGACCGTCCTGGGCTGGCTTTATTTTGCAGAAGTGTTGTGCTCTTACATTTTAGTTTACAGAAGGAGAAATCACAAATAACACCAAAAACTGACAGAAGTAGTGTTTGATGCAAAACTCAGAAGGGAACAGACTTGAAGCTCTGACAGATCTTGCAGAATAACTCGAAAACTTTTAATATTTTCCATTTTATTTCCTTTACTCCTGTGTGAGGTGAGTTGTCTCCTTCATGTGTTAGCTGTTGCTCCTATGAAGAGGCTGTCTGTGCGTTAAAACAACTTTGCCTAGCTGCTCAAGTTTAAGCCCTAACTCCCATAACTATTGATTTCCTCTGTAATACTCGACCGTCTTGATGAGAGCGTCTGACACAGGGTCTGTAATACAAGGGCACTTCTGAAATGCTTGTGTGTGCTCTGTGGGAAAGCTGCCAATAACATGCTGTCCTGAGTTCAGGTTGGTCTGCCGTGCAAGAGGCTGTGAAGAAGCACAGTGGCACTCCAGCCGGCTCCTGTCACTGATACCATGAGCATTTTCGTCCTCGTCCCCTTTAAGCCGAGCCTGTCCTCGTTGAAGAAGAAAAAGTGAAGACCTCCGAACTTGCCAAGACTTTGGCTTCGCCCAGTTCTGTAGTATTATGTAACTCCCTTATGCAACAACCTTACATTTCTGCATTACACACAGAATGAGAGAATGCCCCGATATTTAAGTCTCCTCGAGAACAGCCAGATATTGTTATCCAGATGTTTTCTGAAACATATTTAACAGTTGTTGGAAATCCTGGGTCCAACAGCCGATATACTAGCACACAAACAGATGGTAAGAGAGTCATTTGTTTGCGAAACCAAGAGCTGTGATGGAGATAACAACCGGGGCCCCCCAAAAAAAACAAGTCGGTTATGATTCTCCCAGAACAGTTGTTTGATGCTCGTGAGTTTGCAACCCAGTGGGAACAGTCACAGGTGCAAAATATTGACACAACTGCTCATATAGGATGTGAGACAACAGCAGAGGATCGGTAGGCAAATGTGGATGGACTCAGTTTCATTCTGTAGATTCTATGAAACTTTCGGTCAAAGGGTTTATTGACATTGGTTTCTAAACGTCATTTATGACATTATAGTATTTTCCTTTTTTATATTTAAAGCTGATGAACACAAATGGGAAATAAAAACATCCACTTCTCAGATTGCTCTACATCTGCCATTTTATGGTGTTGGTTTGGTAAGGAAGTGAAAGCTGAGTGACCCAGAGGAAACTCCCAGAGTGACTCGGTGTTGTTGGTTGGCTCTCCACAGCACACACACACACACACAACAGGGTCTAACATAATGGCTCTGGTGGTTTCTTTGTGCCTGACTGTAAGAGCTCTTCAGCCCACCTTCCTTATCTCCCTGAAAGTGGCTAGGTGCTCCGAAGAGTGTTTTAGTAACGATAAAGATTGGTAATCTGTATTATATGCAGGGGCTATTTGCACTGGCCCCAGGGACTCGTTAAGGGGGGATTATTCAGACACTATGATCAATACTGCTGTGGCTCAGCAGGACTGTCTCAGCTGCTCTGCCTTTCAAAGATCCCTTTAGTGGAGTTGTCACAATACCAGGTATTTACACCTTGATACAATTCTAGTAAAATCACAGGATGTGGATACCGGTTTCCGCATGGCAACAAAAATCTAAACCATAGTCACCTGATTCCCTTTCACACCTTATGAGTTGTACAAATAAGTTGGCCACGTTTGCTAATGAAACATCACTAACTTATTTGAAAAAATGTAGACAGTGGTCTGGGGAAGCTGGAAGATTCTGGTTAACAATATGACTGAAGATCTGAGGGTTTTTTAAACTTTGGGACTTTTGGATTGATCATAAAAAAACATGTGGTATTGAGAAATATGGAAGAATTGAAACATTTGACCACCTCACCATGTTGTAAAGATGACAGGTTTAAGCTTTTCCAGCCTCTCGTGTTTACTGCTTGACTATAATCTAAATGGAGAATCACCTTTTTATTTAAGAAAACAGACCGATCTGACTCATTCCTGACTGCTCCTCCTCCCGAACATTGGTGCCAAACTCCAAAAGCAACCCACGGCTTGGTTATCAAGGGTGGCGTTTTTTGAATTCCACAGTGAGTGGGTGGAGCATACATCAACCACATTGCTGTTAATTCAGACATAAGCCAAGTCATGAGGTTGGGTCACTGAGCTGCTGCTGTGGTTATATGTTCTATTGTTTTACTCTGGATTGAAGATGATGGGGTAGATGCAAGTTCAAGGAAATTTGGCTTCTGGATTGGGAAATACAGGAAATGGTTGGCAGGGGCAACTTTAATTTTAAGGCAATTTGTAAGATATGCAGACAAAAGCTTTTAGACTTGGAAATCAGAGACCTTAAGTCCCACATGCAATCCAAAAAGCATACACACTAAGTGATGCACAAATGGAATTGTTATTATTGCTGGTTATTAAAGAGGCTTAAATTTGTTTTTTAGAAAGTGTGCAACAGCCCCACAATGAATCACTTCAAGTTTGCCACACAGAGTTGAATTCAAAGGGTTTGGAAAGAAGGTTTTAATTACAGCATGTCAACCCACTATTTGTCTTTACTTTTAACTCGGCTCAATCTAAAGTGGTTTTACAAATCAAGCTAACCTCGTAAGGTACGCTTAGGCTGTTAGCATGACTTCCTCACACGTGCTCTGCAGCCCCATGGCCCATCTGTTTACCTTCCTCCATGTTGCAGCCCTCGCCTCCGGCTGTTACTTTGAACCCTCCCAGAGCTCATCCAGCAACCTGCCCTCTGTTACCTATCCAGACAGCCCCCTCCTAGTTTGATCTTCAGCTGTCATTGAAAGGTATTGATTAGTCGTTTATTGATTTGTAAGGCGGGCCAAACTGGCACACTCCCTGGGACAAACGATCCGCCTCGCCCCCCCCCCCCCCCTCCCCCACTTCAAGCAAAATGCTAACTACACCTGGGACAGCCTGGAGATGATGAAAAGGAAGACATCTATTTCCCAATCAATGGATCATCTTGTGCCAGATTTCACCACATCAGTGCATGAATGATGTCATTAGCATAGTGTAGTTTCAACAAGTTAATCATTCAGTGATTAGTGACTGAATGTCGTTACTCACAACCTCAACGCAAGACCATGTTTTAATCTAAACCGGGGGATCAAGTGGGAGCATGTATGCTCACACACTCCTCCCTGCTAATGTCAGAGTTTAATACAACATGACTAGGATTCAAATGCATGAAAAATAAGTAGAGAGGAGGGATGTCGGTTGCACTTGTTCACCTTTATTCTTTTTTGTTTTGTGTGTTTCTGTAGGGCTTTTGCAGTGCCAGCACAGTTTCCCTCCCTGAAAGTCTTCTCTTTGTGTCCACCTTGGATGGAAACCTGCACGCTGTCAGCAAGAAGTCCGGCTCAATCAAATGGACTCTGAAAGAAGGTACGAGCAGAGTTCAGCACAACAAGGCCCAGCTGATAATTTAGGTTTTTATTCATGAAACACCACACTTCTTAAAGATGATATCCCATTCCCTTTCTTATCACGTCAAAGTGGTTTATAGCTGCTACAGCTTCTACGAGTTAATGTATGACACAAAGGTAAGACAACACAAAGATTCAAATGACCGTAAATGTTGAGCCGACTGGGCTCCACAGGTGAAGTGACATTTACCTCTTATGACATGGTGTAAGCAGAGGAGTCTGGTTTCATCCATTTGAAGACACAACTGGTTGTTAAAGGTTATCCACATCAACAAAATCTCCACCACTTAATTTAAATGCAACTCATATTCTTAAATGTATATCTAAATCTGTGAATTATTGGTGTATGCTTTATTCTCACAAACATTAATCAAAAAGGCCTGCACCATATGACTTGAAGATCTCTTCTTGTAACTCTGATCATTTGAAAGCTTCAATGAATTTGACCCAAACATACTGCGAGAGTTATTTGAATTATAAACACTTAGACTTAGAGGAAATGTGTTTTGTACTCAAGCTGAGGAAAACGCTGTGAGATGTTCTACTCGGCAGGGAAAGGAGGGTAATTATTAACCAAGAGAGGGGCAAATATAGCCGCTAATCAAGGTCAGAGTGGGCAAGGGTAAGCTGCTCTGCTGCAGTGTCACCTGCACACACAGCTTGCACTCTGGTCTCCATGGTATTATGGGCTCTATACATTAGAGAGGAACATTCAATAAGACGCACGGGCGGGCTCTTAGAAACGTTTAGAGAGTAGTTTACCTGTCATAAAGGAAAGTTTACCGCCGCTTTAAGGATCCCTGTGTTTTTATGACAAACTGAAAGTACTTTGGTTTGTACCTATGAGTCCCGGCTTGTGCCACTCTTTAATAATCAGAAGTAGAGGCTGCTACCTCCGCATCATCTGTTTTTCTGGAAAAAGCTGTTGAATATAAATCTGACCAGTTCTGTAGCAGACTCCACACACACACACACACACACACACACACACACACACACACACACACACACACACACACACACACACACACACACACACACACACACACACCCCTCCTGTTGTTGTTGTGCTTCAGTCAAGCAATCATACACCCACATTCTGAGGGGGAGGCGGAAATCTTTTCCCTGGACCAAACGAGACAGCTCAGCCTACATGTGTCCTCCTCTCACTGTTTGCAACACAGAGAACTATTGTTCTCAAAGTAAATTACACATAAAGTTGTTTAACCACCTTCAGGTAATCCGAGGTCTCGCCCCCCCTTACTACTGTTGACCCCTTTGGCCACCTCCACGGGATCAACGCCATCTGCTCCACGCCCTGTGTGTTCACACTGCAGGGAGGTGCATGTTTGTCTAGTAGTAATGTCGGCTCTCTACTAAATTAGCTTCCTACTTCAATACTTGCTATGTTTCAACATGCAGGTACTTTTAAAATGGACCAATATTTGAAAGGCATGTACCTCATTGGTCGACAACACAAGAAGAATATAACTCCAAAGAAGACATGACATTTAATGTGCTGTATCATGTCCTTTAACTGAAGCAAGTTTCAAGGTTTTTTTTTTTCCCTGACAATTTTCAACCCAACAAATCTATTTATATCCAGTTTTTTAAATGGAGCTTATAGCTGTCTAGAGAGAAGGAAAATGACTGTTTGCTATTGAATAATAATGAATCTGGCTAGATTTAGTGCATGTATCTGATTCTTGATATGCAAACATATTTTCCAACTTACTTTGTCAGATAATGAAAATGCACATTTCCTCTGTCTTTGCATTTTCCATTCCCCAAAACATGAGATCAGGCTTACTTTTATTTTGGGCCATTGGCAGATGTAGACCTCAGATGAAATGTTTTTAATAGGTATGCATAGAGGCATCGGTTCAACACTTGGTATTGGGCGATATTGGACCTGTTGACAGACATCGGCAAATAAAGTGACATGAACCAATGTCAGTAGCCGATGTTTATTTGTTGTGCCAAATCATGCGGGCATCTAGTACACCCAACTACTGAGTCAATTGTATGGGCAGAGGAAGTCACATGTTGAACAAACTTTGACTTGTTTTCATGTCAAAAATGAGTAAAAATGTTGGCATTGTGAGAGTCTTATACCAAAAGAAGTCATGAAACAAACATCAGCATTGGAATCGGCCCTGATTTTCCCAATCGGTGCATCTCTAGTTTTCAAATATGGACACGTTCACTGGGCAAATTAATAAAACAACTTTAATTTTATTAACCAGTACATGTAAAACAAGCCATTTTCTTTAAGGTAACCACCACACCATACTGTAGCACAGAGTCTAGTGAATGGCATTACGTATTAATAATGATCAACAGCTTGCGCCACAGTAGATGAATTAAAGCGTAATCTTATCAGCAGGAATGATCACTCAAAACTAAACCAAATATTGACTTTGTCAGTTCATACAAATTATGTGCCAATGTGATCATGCACTTTGGATTAACTGTTAGAGAACTCGTCAGGTAGTTCGTGTGACATGAAGGAACCTTTAAGTAAACGCACTTAACACAACACAAAATCCCTAGAAGCCTATCAGGGGAAACGGACAACATAGCCCAGTTTACTCAACCATTGGATTTCTGCCATTTATCGTCAATGTTTAGATACAAGTCACATCTTTTTGTATTGAACCAGGATAACAGTAAACGGCAGCCTGGTTCAAATCCCTGCACTGATCAGGTCATTAGAGGAATATTTGGTATCAAAGAGGATCACAATGAGGATGGTATTTTTTTTACGAGCTCATTATATTTCATTCTTCTTTTCCCAGCTTTGACGCTACATGTTTGGCATATGCCCAAAAAGTGTGTTTGCAGACATAACTGTTTACTTTTTATCTTTGCCCCCCCCACCCTAACCCCGAGGAAATTCTTCTCCTTTTGGACTTTGTGTTTTGTGCGGATGAATGTCACTGATGTTCATGTCATGCACTTACTCAACACCTGTTGAGGCTGTTCATTGTTCGCTAATGTTCTTGTCTTACCTGAATTGCATCTTTTCTCCTCTTCCCTCCTCACAGATCCAGTTCTTCAGGTCCCCACACATGTTGCAGAGTACGTACCATTGAGTTATTTTCTGCATGGGTGTATAAATCCCAGTGTACTGCACCTGTCTGCAACAAAAGATGCTGAATGCAAAAAGATGTGCTAACCTGTTGAGCTTGTCTTATCTGTCACTCATTCTAATAACTTTATTATATAGACATTATCTGTCTTTTACTTGTCTTGAGATGTGATGCATCTTCTTAAATCTGTACTCTAGACCGGCTTTTCTGCCCGATCCCAACGATGGCAGTCTCTACTCTCTGGGAGGGAAGAACAAAGAAGGCCTCACAGTAAGAGGAAATTCTTTTTTATCACAAAACCATAATCTCAAACCGTTAGTATACATGCGTTATTCACTTCCCTCTTTTATGGAAAAACCTCTCACCCCATATGTGTGTATATATAGTAAGTCATGCTGATATTAAATGCACCTTCATTCTGAGGTTGCAGCTGTGATGGTGCATGCATGAAGTTCCCCATGCACGTGTTGTCGTCGTACGTAAAGCATGTTTTGATTGTATAATGTTTCATTCATTTTGCTCAAACAGAAATTACCCTTCACTATCCCCGAGTTGGTCCAAGCTTCTCCCTGTCGCAGCTCTGATGGAGTCCTTTACACCGGTAAGGCTAATCCTCCCATAGAAATGATCTTGTGCCTTTTTTGTTCTGTACTTTTCTTATCAATGAACATGTGCCCGTCGTGTCCCAGTGCGTCTCCTCACCTAATTAAACTGGGTTTATCCGGCTTTAATGGAACATCTTACCGTACCCCTCACCTGCAGTCAGATCCTGTGCTCCTTTGAATTTACAACAGTCCGCAGCAGAGGAAAGTTAATCTACCACAGTGACTGTCTGTGTGTCATTGTTGAAGGGGGAAGCGGCTGACATTTGCCTCCGCACAGTCTTTATCAGCGAGGCTTTTGTTTTCATTCAACCGAAGCTGCAGCTGGAACAAAGCACACTGGAGATGCAAAAGGTCTAAATGTGCTGCTGCCTGGGATTCTCAATCTGCGAATCTGCAGAAAGTTGCAGGAATTACCGAGCCAAACGGTCACTCTTCACACTCTTGATTCTTGTTTTGTGGTTTAGTGTATTCATCTAAAATAATGCATGATTAGTTTATCACTGCTACTCCCTGCAGTGACAATAGAGGTGAGATGCCAGAACAATGAGGCCATGATGGGTTGGTCGTTGACTGTTAGAATGGTAACACCCATGACTGTGATGGTTGAATGGCTGCTTTAATTGTATGGCTTGACTAGACTTGCACTTCTGTAGCAGGTATTGATCAATTAAGACATTTCCTTTTAAGCTGACACTTCCTGATTTAAAATTTGGTGTTTGCACATCCAACTACCTCATGAAGTAGGTTTGAGGGCGACAAACTACCACTTGAAAAGAAAGAACCTGCCACACTACTCTTGCTAAGTGTCACCAATTTATTAGAAAAAAATGGTTTCGGTCCATTTTGAGTAGTATGGAGGATGTTTTCTTCCTGAAAAAATAAAATCACACATTTGGCAAAGTGATGTAGCCGATCTTCAAACTCTGTAGGTAAAAAGAAATTCTACAAAAAACTGACATATTTTAAGTATTTGAATAAATAAAAGCATATTCCAAGATGCACTGATTTTTTTACGAAACTAAATATATCTGCTGCTTCATCAAAAAATGCTGAATGCTGTGTTCATGGCACAGGTAAATCTAAAGTGTGAGTGTGTTTGTGTTCAGGTAAGAAGCAGGACTCGTGGTACGTGGTGGACCTGTTGACCGGGGAGAAACAACAGACCCTGACTTCCTCCTTTGCTGAGATGCTGTGTCCCTCTTCCTCTCTGCTCTACCTGGGGCGCACAGGTAAACATGAAACCAATCCAACAACACAAACTCAGCTTTTTGTCTGTTGTAGACAGAACTCTTTTTTACCTGGATCTGATTTTTGGATGTTTTTTTTTCTTCTTCAATTTCAATCTGTTTATAAATTCATCTGACGGCTTTGTCAGAGCAAAAAGTCCTTGAACCAAAAGTTCAGTCTTTTCTACAATTAGCAGGATGATGATTCATAATTGATTTTTTTAAATGCAAATAACTTCCCTACCTATGAGACAACCCATGACGAAAGAAAAAAAATGTAGCTGAGTCATAAGCCCATTTTACATGACAAAGCAGGCCCTTTTACAGCCCTGCTATGTAAAGCTGTCAATGCAAATCTCACTGAGGCGAAATGATTGGACGCAGTCGTTCTTCCACTGATTCACCGTTGAAGGTAGTAGCAGAGGCACAACTAGAAGCAAAAAACACCACATGCATCTTGTACGAACACAACCCCGTAACTCTATGTGAAATGATACACTTGGACATCAATATTACGTCATTGCAGAGTCAATATAAAATGCCTTGGGGCAATGACGGCAGAGCTACATTAAGGCACTGTAAAAAAAGGGCTAAAACAAATATCCAATGTTTCCCCCTTCTATTCGTCTGGAGTGGCGGCCCCCCCTCTGTACTATTATCAGAGCCCTCTGTCCTGCTTGCAAGCACATGGCGACAGTAGCTCAGTCTGTTGGTACTTGGGTTGGGAACCCGAGGGTCGGCAGGTCAAGGCCCGGTGTGGAACAATATTGGAAGTTAGTCTGGTTCGGGTCACTTCCTGAGTGCTGCCAAGGCGCCCTTGATTATACCCCATTCAGCCAGGATGAACACATCTTCAGACTGCTCTTAAAGGATGAAGATGTTTAAAGAACAGTTCCCCAACCAGTTGTATTCTCGTCAGATTATCGATGCAGCCCATCCCACTCAGCTCTTGATTTAATCTAGCTAATTAACCGCCCTATTTGTCTCGCATGCTCTTACTCCAAACTGTTGGCAAACCTTTATTTACTTTCTAATCATCTCCTCTGCCATCCCCCCCCCCCTGCAGTGCTTGAGGCTATAGAAACCAGGATGGTAATTCTAGAGCATGAGAGCCCTGCCAATTGAATACTTTTGAAAACCATTAACTCGGTGTCAAGTCAAACTTTGCTTTGTCACCTCGGAGTGTAACTGCTGGATTAAGTTTCTCCACCTTTTCCCTGCAATGAGTCTCAATTAGGAAGCAGAGGAAACTCAACACCACTTAGCTCTTACTCCCAGAAATGGATCCTCTCTGGCTTGTTGTTGTGTGTTACATAAGGATAGAAAGCAAAACAAATGTGTTAAAAAAAACAGCTTTGTCTTCTGTCCCTGTTAGAGTATACCATCACCATGTACGACACAAAGAGCAGAGAGTTGCGCTGGAATGCCACCTACTCTGACTACGCCTCCACCCTCCCCGACGATGACACCAAATACAGTAAGACTCTTGAAGACACTGGCTCTTTACTTTTTGTTAAGTTGCTAAAAGACGTTGCTGATCATTTGTCGGTCGTTTGGCTCCTCGCAGAGATGGCTCACTTCGTGTCCAACGGCGACGGCCTGGTGGTGACTGTGGACAGCGAAACGGGAGACGTTCAGTGGGTGCAGAACTACAACTCTCCCGTGGTGGCCATGTACATCTGGCAGCGCGAGGGCCTCCGCAAAGTTGCGCACACCAACGTGGCCGTGGAAACCCTGCGCTATCTCACTTTCATGTCTGGAGAGGTTGGCCGCATCACGCAGTGGAAATACCCTTTCCCAAAAGAGAAGAAGCCCAAGAATAAATTCATGTAGGCAAACATGTCTTCTTTTTGCACTTTGACACATGAAATTTTTTTTGAAAATTCCAGGCAGGCTGCCCCTGAAATCTTCCTGAAATTTCTCTTGATTGTTTCCCTTTGCATTCCACTATCAACTCACCCCAACTTCATGTGGAATATTAACTGGGGGGCTGGCAGGAAACATTTCAGATGAAGTAAGGGTGAAAGAGTTGGCCCCACGTGCAGTTTTCAGGAGTTTAGTTTATCTGTGAAAACACCACGTTTTGTCTATTGTCGCTACATTGACAATTCTCCTTTTTTTTGTTTTTGAATCGAGTTTGAATAAAGCATCAGAAAAACCTTCCAAAGAGCGTGTTGCAACCTCCACCATCACATGGGCCGAATTCCTGGAAGGGTGAAATCAAGAAGTACTTTTGTAATATGCGAGGTTGCTTAATGCTGGGATGAAGTCTCAACATGTAACACCAAACTAAAAGGGTGCACAGTGCCAGCCTGGTTTCACCTCTCGTTTCACACCACACAACTCTGTTTATTTTCATACATTTATGTCACAGCTGCTCATGCTGGAATGAACAGACACAAGAAACTGAATGGTCGATCCTCTGTGACAGTTTTGCCTTTTTAAGGAGAATACAAAGAGCTCTGTCTGTTCTGCATGTTGAATTAGTAATGGTTCAAACACTGCAGATCTGTTGTCTTGGTTGTCAGAATATTATTGAGCATGAAATGTGAACCGTGATCTGTATTCCTGAGAGTAAGCAGGCCATAATCTGAAAGTTTTCCATTATTTTCAGGGCCACTCTGTATGTGGGGAAGTACTCCACCAGTCTGTACGCCTCTCCCTCGCTGGTGCACGATGGAGTCACGGTGGTGGTGAGTGACAGTTACATGTGTATCTTCATTTAAGCAAAACACAATCCTTATCATAAACACACGAGCATCAAGCTTGTAGGTTTACCGTTAAAATATGTAAACGTTTTGTATTATTCAAACTGGCCCATCAGTTTATCTTCATGGTTTGTGGTTTCCAGACTTTGTTTGAACACATCCTGTTTTCAGTTTTCAGTGTCAAAGCTTGCCCCATCTAGAGTCACTCATTGTCCTGGTTTCACTGATCACGGCTTTGTTCTGTCCTAAGAAAATCCTTTCTAAGTATATCTGAATTTTCTACTGTTTGTGTGTTTTTTGTGTGTGTGTATGCACAGCCTCGTGGCAGCACCTTCCCCATGCTGGAGGGTCCTGACAGCCAGGAGACCGAGGAGGACAAGGAGTGTGTCATCACGCCCAGCACAAGTGTCAAGTTTAACGCTGCCCTGCGAGAGAGGAACCGCATCAACTTCATGAGGAACTACCTGCTCCTCATAGGTACTGTATCATAGAGTAATATTTAAGAAAAACAGCCACTCTGAGGAATGTTACCTTTCCTGGTATGTTAATGGAGAGGGGGTCAAGACTTCCACTTCAAGAAGAAGTGGTTATTAGTTTCACAGACTAAAGATGACTTATGGAAAATTAAAATGGTTGTGTCGCTTTATCAAGAAGTTCCCCTCTCAGTACTGTTTGTCACATTTTGAATTTAGGGCCTTTCATGGTCTGCTTTGAGTGACTGATGAAGTAAGATCGCCCTCTGCTGGTTACAATGAATAGTGAAAACAAATGTAACAGCATCATAAAGTGTTTCCTTGCCATTTATAAATCTTTTTTTTTTTAAATCCTGAAAAATGTTGCAACTGAAATCTGTATGTGGTCATTATGTCATCTGACATTAGTCTTCTGCCTGAGGCTGCTGATGTTGAACAAGTAAACTCTTGCATTTCAGGTCATCATGAGACGCCCCCTGAAGCTCACATCAAGATCCTGGAGAAGTTTCCTGACAGCTTCCCTCGCAATCAAGGCAACGTCATCCCACCAACCACCGATAAGAAAGTCGAGGAGGTGTGTGACCCCTGAGATTTTTTTCACATATTAAAACATCCCTACAGGTTTTCTCATCCCCTTCCTCACCGTCCTCTGTTCTTGTTGTAGAAGGTGAATGATAGCGGTATGGATGATGGCCCCCCTTCTCCTCTGCCTGAAACATCTATCGAGGAACCTGGGACCGGTGGTCGACCTTTGCGCCCGGTGGCGCCGGTGGACTCTATGCTCAAAGACATGGCCACCATCATCTTCTCCACTTTCCTGCTGGCTGGCTGGGTGGCCTTTGTGATAACCTACCCCAAAGTAAGTCCAACACCACCACCTAGTGGATGGTTGAGTACCTGCAACTATAGCTTTGTTATAATTCTCTACTGATGGCTGCAGTAGTTGTTTCCTCCTCTCTAGATCCTTGCTTATGTTGTTCTTACTCTCAGATGTACGTCGCTTTGGATTAAAAAAGTCTACTAAATAAATGAGTAAAAGTGTTGTCTCTTCATAAACAGCCAGTTTTGTAATTCTTAAGTCTTGTCTCTCATCACAGAGTGTTCACAAGCAGCAGCAGCTGCAGCACCAGGAGTTCCAGAGACAGATGGAGGAGAGGCTGGAGCTGCTGCAGAGACAGCAGCCGTTCCCCCCTTCAGACCTCGGCCTCGGCTTGGCCCCTGACAGCGACTACCTGGAGGTGGCCCGTACTCGCTCAGAGTGCTCTGATCACAGCAGCCCCAATGTCACCCCTCGCGCCTCCAACCACTCCAACCTGTCGGTGTCTGAGCTGGGAAGCTCTGCAAATGAGCACGAAGATGGAGGTTAGGATTGGGAAATGAAGATAAAGAACTTACAAAACATTCTTTGAATGAGCTCGTTCGTCATTCATTAACAATTTAATCACTGTTTGATATGTCTGAAATTTTGTCTTTGTCCCGTCAGAGGAGGACTCCGGTATAGTCAGAGTGGGCAACATCACGTTTCGTCCCAAAGAGGTCTTGGGTCATGGGGCTGAGGGCACCATCGTGTACAAGTGAGTCTGAAAAAACAGTCAACAATGAACCATGACAAACGTGTGTTTGATTCAACTGCAGAAATAACACCACATTGTGTTTCCATTGTTTCTCCACAAGGGGGCAGTTTGACAACCGTCCAGTGGCCGTGAAGAGGATCCTCCCAGAGTGCTTCAGCTTTGCAGACCGGGAAGTTCAGCTGCTGAGGGAGTCAGACGAACACCCGAACGTCATCCGCTACTTCTGCACGGAGAGGGACCGGCAGTTCCAGTACATCGCCATTGAGCTGTGTGCGGCCTCGCTTCAGGAGGTAATGGACAGCTGATAGGGTCCCCAAGCTCCCTTTTTCCAACCGTAGTCTTTTGTCAATAGCAAGAAGCCTGTTGTAGGCCTCCTCTGATGTAAAGTTATTTTTTGTGTCTATGTGTTTTCATAAAAAGTCAAAAGAGGGAATAACCCTGATACTATTTATTCTCAACCACATATTTCACACTATGTGAGAATGAGACCTCCCTTCATAGTTAATGACTTCTTTCTTCTCTTTAGTATGTGGAGAGGAAGGATTTTGACCGTCATGGACTAGAGCCAGTTATGCTTCTTCAGCAGACCATGTCAGGACTGGCCCACCTGCATTCTCTCAACATTGGTAGGTACCACAGAACAGAACAGAACAACAACACATCTCATTCTCATTGTTATTGGCTGTTTAGTAAAAAAACAAACATATCTATACAACTTGTTCTTCTCCACTCGCCTTCATATTTTTCCCTTCAGTCCACAGAGACCTGAAACCTCACAACATCCTGGTGTCCATGCCCAATGCCCACGGTCGGGTCCGGGCCATGATCTCAGACTTCGGCCTGTGTAAGAAGCTGGCGGTGGGTCGTCACAGTTTCAGCAGACGGTCCGGCGTGCCGGGCACAGAAGGCTGGATCGCCCCCGAAGTTCTCAGTGAGGACTGCAAAGACAACCCGGTGAGTGAGTGGTGGAGAAGCAGCTCACTTCTGGTCCGACTCAAACTGGATTTTTAAAATGCATGTAAACACGCAGGTCAGGTTGAAATGGTACTAAACTGAATTTCTCAAAGTCGGGCTAACACACCTAGATAATGTGTTTGGAGATCGATTCATAGGCGATCTGCGTAGTCTTCAAAGTCCCTCTGCTGGGCTTTGACCCAGAAGTCAAACAGCATAGGTGCTTATCATAGCAGAAGTCGCTTTGTCGTCTGCCTTTGGATATCACCATAAGCTGAAGGGAGAGTGTGTATCACATTTGAACAGAAAGTAAAACATAGAGTGTGATAAGTACAAAATGTTCAGAGCTTTTAAGTTGTCCATGTTTACACAGTTTGAAATACAACCACCTCTTTGCCGTTTATTAACTTCCTAAGTTGTCAACAGGAAGAAGGTCCAATGGTAACTTACTAGCTGAAAGCGGGGCATGTCGCCACCTACTGTATTCTCGTGGTACATGCATACTGGGACATGGACCGTCTTCTATTTAATTGGCCTAATGGAGCTTTAACTGCATTAAACATACTGAGTGTAGTGTTTGTGTTAAAGGGGCTCAAAAAGCTATCAGACCAAAAATTCTCCAGTTCAGATTAAACTAAAAAAACAATACTACTGAATGAAACTTTGTACTTACTTGGTGAAATGTGTTTAATTTCCTGCCACAGTAACCTAGACATGACAGACTTTCCCTCTCTTGTCCCATGCAGACGTGCGCCGTCGACGTCTTCTCTGCTGGTTGTGTGTTCTACTACGTGGTGTCTCAGGGAAGCCACCCGTACGGCAAGTCTTTACAGAGACAAGCAAACATCTTACTGGGCTCACACAACCTGGACCATCTGCAGACTGACAAACACGGTGAGCTCTGGTTTCCTCTGGGAATTCCTTTGTTTTAAAAAAAGAAACAGTAATGTTGTTCACTGAGGAGAGGACGGTGTGTGATTTGTTTGGTAAAGCTATTAAGATGTTTGTGTATGGGCTAAATAAAAATTAATTTATTTTGGGCACACGTTCTAAAGCTGTATGTTTTTGTGTTATGAATCAGGGGACATTGTAGCCAGAGATCTCATAGAGCAGATGTTGAGCATGGAGCCACAGAGGAGACCTGCAGCTGAGAGCGTTCTCAAACACCCTTTCTTCTGGAGCCTGGAGAAGGAGCTGCAGTTCTTTCAGGTTAGTTTTTAATATTAAAGAGTCAAACAGTCCCCTGTGGTCTAAATGAAACATCTGTGTTGTGCTTTGGTCAAAATATAACATGAAGCACCAGAGGAGGTTTGTGACCCTGTATAAACCAGCTCTCTCAGAACGCTCTGTTTTGGTGTGTGTGTCTCTTTAAATGCAATGAGCCTCAGTGTCTATTCATTTGTATGGACTGACTCCTTTTAGGCTGTCCCTGATGTTTTCAACCTCTTCTTACTAAAATCACACTGTAGTACAATATAGTGACCAGTGTCTGAATACACTCATGTGCTGTTTTGTACAGATTTTAACTTAAGCTACTATACATGTCTCTAGGATGTCCAAAAACAACCCCATGAATTCATTAAAGTGATTTATGAAGGTGAAGAACTTAAAACAACAGTATTACAAATGTGTCAGTGATCACCAAATTCTAGAAATGGTCAGAATGTGATTAAGACTTTTGTCGAACGACTGGAAAGTCTCTAAAATAATCTTTTGTTGGTTGCTTGCAGGATGTGAGTGACAGAATAGAAAAGGAGCCGCTGGACGGACCAATCGTGAGACAGCTGGAGAGAGGAGGGAGGGCTGTTGTGAAGAGTGACTGGAGGGAGCATATCACAGTGCCACTGCAGACAGGTACGAGACCGAGGCTGAAGTTTGCACGTGAAGATACAAGACGTTGTAAAACATTCTTCTTGGTCTCTTTACATGAAACAGGAAAACAAAATCCTCTCTTTCCTCTCTTTGTGCCCTGACTGAGTGTGTGGGTTCTTGAGAAACAGTGTAGTATTAAAGAAGCTTAGCTCTGTTTTTCAGGTGTCCCTGTTCATTGGTTTCTAGTTGAATGATTATCAGGTATTCATTTCTGTGGTTGATGTATTGAGTTTTGTCTTCCTTTCTTCTGCAGATCTGCGGAAGTTCCGTTCCTATAAAGGTGGATCGGTCAGAGACCTGATGCGTGCAATGAGAAACAAGGTAGGGATGTATTTTCATGTTTTGTCTTTGAAAGAATGCGGTCTGTGAAGTTTGCCTCACTGTGACTCTCCCTCTACAGAAACACCATTACAGAGAGTTGCCTGCAGAGGTACAAGAGACTCTGGGCTCCATCCCTGATGACTTTGTCTCTTACTTCACCTCCCGATTCCCCCACCTGCTCATGCACACCTACCTGGCCATGCGGACATGTGCATCAGAGAGGCCGTTCCTGCCTTACTACTCCACTGCTGAGCAGAATGCAAAAACACAAGCCGAATACACACACCTCAGACCACAGAGACAAAATGAGCCGTGCACTCAACACCTGCCAACACACACATCATCAAACGCCTCACAACCACAGGAACCTGCACATTCTCTACAGCCGGTGCAGGTCGATCACACGGTAACAAATGGACCATCGCCCTCTTCATTACCAGATGAGCCAGTATCTTCAGATTTAGCAGTTCAGACAGTGCAGCCAGCAGAGTTAACACTTTCCACACACGTGGACTCACACAGTCAAACGGTGAATCTCACATCTGCCTCAGAATCAGCTACAGATCCTCTCAGGCAGTCTGAGTTGCACACACTGCCAGATCCTTCCTCACCGGACACACAACCAGTGTGAACTGGACCAGAGTCAGGTGGACCCAGCACAGACGGGAGCATTGCCAGTAAGGGTGGACATCAAATGGGGCCAAGCTGCTGCACTTTAAGCTGGTGAGGACCGGGCCTGCAGTGCCTGGGATCCACTGCCGGGTGGGAGCAGCTGCACCCTCTTTTAAGTGCCTTCTGCTCACCTGGGCGATAAATGTTCCCACGACACAACCGTCCACAAGTTCTGCTTCTGCCTCGGGGAAGTCTGAAAAACCAACAGGGTGTTGTTGGATATCATATTGTAGCAGGACGGAGAAAAGAGAATTTTTTGTATTTTATAACAGCATGTCCAAAAAAGTGTTTGTCCCTAAAATATTTGGCCTCTAATGTGGGAAACATGTCTGGATGTTGTTGGGTAGTTTTATTGTGCAATGTTGTATTTCTCAGTGAGCCTGTTCACTGTGCAGATGCTGTATGTATATTTTTGTACAGACTGATTCACAATTTGGATCTGCGATGTTAAATCCATTAATACGGCCGATGTGCCTTCTTTCTTTTTCTTTTTTAAACATCACTGTGCTGCATGGGTACAGATCTTTAAGAATGACTATGCTAAATGTGCTTGATTCCAGTTAATGCTGCTAGATTGCTTCGCTTGTGTCAATCAGGATTATTGTGCTGACTCGGTAAGAGCGGACGGTTCCAAAGGGCGTTCACTGTGACACCTGAATACAGAAGTTTTCTTATGATCATGTGATTATGTGGTCTGATTACAAACTTGCAGGTCGGCTGCAGAACGTTTATGTACAAAGACTTTTTTAAGAGCGTTTACATGAAGTTAATAACTTGCACATTAAAATCTTTTTTTTTTATTCCTACATTTTTGCTCGTGGAGTCATTGCTTCATTTCAGTGTAAGGATTCCTTGAAGATTGAATATTTAACAGAAGTCATTGGGTCAAAAAGGCTTCTTACAATTTATATTAATGTCTCTAAAAACCCGGACATATCAGGATTTAGAGCAATGAATACAATGTATTCTGATGAAGTTTAGCCAGAGACAATAGAGAGAGAGAGCACCAGGACATCATAAGAAATATCCTGCAGATAAGAATCAAATTGATTTTGTCTCCCTTTCCAATCAGTACAGAGGTTTCTGTTCAACATATCTTGGCTCAAAGGCGGGAAACTGGAGCCAAAAAGAGATTCCTGTACCTGGTAAGAATGTCACGTGTCCTCCCTGTGAGGGCTATAAAAGGAAAAGGTGACAAAAAATTCCATTGGCTCATGACAGTACGTCACCTGGTGCTGTTTTGTTTATACAGTACCTGATTAAATGTCCTTCCTTGCTGAATGTTAGGCTGTGGCGTTGGTGTTTTCAGTGGTTGATTTGCCACAGTTTAGAGCAGCTTTGTTTTTCTTTGACATGTTCTCACGTCAGGGACTTAAGCTTTCATACATTTATATTCTCTCTTTAGTCCACACAAAAAAAGGAGCATGTATCTGGATACTAAACAAATACTAAAGCTACATTGAACAACAGTGAAAGCAGGACGGAAAGGAAAATAAAAAAAGTAGCTCATCTAGATTTCTCCTCTGCCTCTTCTTCCTTCAGGTCTACTTCATATCCAAAGCTCTGTGGTTTCCCCTTCCTGTTTCATTCTGCGTTCATGTTCACTTATTGTGGGTTTATTTTACCAAAGCCCATAGAAACATAGTTCTCTGGAGCACAGATGGACCTTCATCAAGGACTATAAGTTACATGTTAAACCATATACTATATTATAGTAGTGAGGCATGTATATACTTTTCTTTTGGATTATTTGATTGAAAACTGGAGTTTAAATTATGGTGGGAGAAAAGTTGAAATGTTTGATTTGATTGCACAAAAATAATACAAGTGAGCACCTCAACAAATACAAGTTCAATACACATGTGGACAAGTGTATATTACATTAATAACATTAATGTTTTATACCTAACACAGGGTTATTATGGGAATTATACAGTTCAGTATAAAAACGAACAAACAAATTACTGTAAGTAAAATATATTCACTTGACTTCATTTGACCGATTGAATAAAATCAAATAAAGACCGATTAAAGAGCCATTAGGAGACTGTAGAGCCCTTATTATTCATGAGCTGTGCCAAATGATTTAGATCACTAAACATGGCAGAGATTGCAGTAAGGGCGGTGCACATGAGGGTAGGTCGATGAATTTCCCCAAAACCGAAACTTAAGACACTGAGTTTGCGCAGTAGGTCCAGTCAAGCCCGGTGACAGGCAGAACTATCCGGTGTTCAGAGTTTAGGCGGGGAAGCGGAAGAAACAGCAGCTCGAAGAAAACCAGCCCGGAAAGTGGAACAAGGCTGTTTATGTGTCTGCTTTTTGTCAAGGTAGGAGCAATGTTTGCCTTTTTTTTCGTGGTTGCTCATAAGAAAATCGCAGGGACATAACAGGAATGAAGGAAGTAGGGAGTATGATACACCTGGGCCGAGAATGGAGAGAGGACCCTCGAAACCAAAGAAAGTTTGGTTTTCTTTGCATCATGTTTTACATCCTAGTGATTATGGGCTGAATTTTGCATGCAGAAAAATAACAACTGGTTCTCTTAGTCAACTTTCCCTCCTCACTACAAGAGAACTACTGTTTTAGTCCGACTATCAGCAAACCAAGAAAAACAAGAAATAAGAATTAATACAATTTTAAGAACATTTTGATAGTTAAGATAGTTTGGGGAACTGCGTCTCTATCTTTCCCATTTAGAGTATAAATAACTTGCTCAATTTTTTAAGAAGTGGTCTAAACTAACTCTGTTGAAACTAACTATAGCAAAGTAAAAATGAGTCACCATCAAAGCAAAAATGTATTAATAATTCATGAAACTATCAAGCTTATCATCACATTCCCTCTGTTTCAGACACAGAGGATGTGAGGTAAGATACATTTATAAACTGGCTACTAAAAGTTATATCTCATCCAACCAGCTTAAAAACATCATACAGTAGTTATAGGCTTTAATCGATGTGATAAAGGTCAACATAGCTTTGACCTGGATGAACACTTTTATAGCCAAACGCAGTTTAGGCCTACTAATGCCACTGATTTTTATTATTCCTGTAGATTTCTTCAAATTGCAAATATGAACCCTGTCCAGGCTAAATGTACATCGTCATTCTGGGTTAACACGAGTGGACTTAAAGGGATACTTCACCCGTTGAAACATGAATCTTTATTGACATTGGGTCATATATGTAGTAGAAATGTGAAATACATTTTGAAGTTGGTGCCTTCTTGGCCGAGAAAAGGCAGAAAGTGTCTTTTTGGCTCATGTGGATGAAAGACACCAAATCCCAGAATGCACAGCACCGCAGGCCACTCCCACTAAGATCCTCTAGTTCAGAATCAGAAATACTTTATTAATCCCAGAGGGAAATTCGATCGTTACAGTTTCTCCAAAATATACAGTATAGTAATAAAAATTACTATAATATAGTAATAAAAACATTTACAGACATATTTACTTCAACACATAAGGCCGTTTCCTCAACTGATTCAGTAGGAATTGGTATCTTGGAAATTCCTGGCAGAAAACAGACTCTATGTCTGTGTCCATAGGCAAACAGTGAGAGCACCGACACAACCAGTTGGTCCCAGGTCGAGCCGACCCGGGCTCCTCGTCCTCACCGCCAGGCTGGTCTTGTGTCCTGTGAGCGGTCAGGAGCGCCCCCGGCGGGCAGTGGCCGCAGCAGCCAAAACACAAGACCGGCCTGTCGGCAGCAGCCATCTCGCCGCTATATTTATATTTTCGCCATTATGAGCTTTCTCCATAGAGCCTGTTAGCATAGCTTCCAAGCAATATGGTGGACGTTAAGTTTTGATTCTGGGAGTGAACTCCCACCCACTGATCTGTGATTGGTCTGTAGCTTCAGTGGTCAAAAATATGAGGAACTAGCGTTGTAGTTTCACCCTGCTAACCGCAACAGCTTCCAGTGACGCAAAAATCGTCATTTTGCGTCACTGGAAGCTCCTTTTCAGACTCAGAAATACAAAGATTTCCCATCTCAGGGGAAAATGAGAGAGGGATGCACGACCATTAAAAAATACTACCATGTTTCTAATGATACAAAGCTTAATGCAAATGGGTGAAGTATCCCTTTAAACTAAACTACATAGACAACACCGATGTCTTAAAGTTTGAAAATAGTGGATTAATGCCTGTTGAGACTTCATACTAATATGTTTTACATTAATGTTAAGTGCATTTACTCTACATGTCACATTCAGACACTGATGGCAGAGGATGTTTTGTAAAGTGACGGACCATAGGCATAAACTAATTACATTCACACATCACTGGATAAGTCACCTGACAGTGATTTAGAATCCAGTGTCTTTCCCAAAAACCATTGATAAGTGGACTGCATTTCCATAAAGTCCTCTAAAATGTTAAATCACTTGGGCTGTAATCTTGAGTAGTGTTGATGATTTGATTGATTGAACTGTATTTTGCATTGAACTAAGATTGAGTGACTCAGTGAAATGTCTGTACCAGGATGTTTAAAGCGTTCTGTAATTAAAATTGGTTAAAAATACTAGTCAGTCCCTCCAGGAAGTTGCGATGTTGCGATCGCAACAATTAATGCAAATTCAACCAATCCCTGCAAATTCTGGACGACCTTGCAATTTTGTCCAATCACCGCAACTTTTCTGCAAACTTTACCGCAAAACACACCAGGAGAATGACTGAAACGCGCGGACAACATACAAGACATACAAGTTAAATAAATGCGAAACAAACAGTGTGTGTGTGCACGCTCATGCGTGTGTGCGTTCGTGTATTCATGAAAGTAGTTAGGAATACAACGTCGTAAAATGTTTAAAGTGGTTTAAAAGCTTAAGGCAACGTATTAATTTGGATGTGTAATGAAATCAGATGAAGAGTGTGAGTAAGTGTGTGTGTGTGTGTGTGCGTGAAAGAGAGAGAGACATCACTGAGTGAGGCAGAGGCATCACTCAATCACATCGAAGTGTGTGTAAGAAAATAGTTTAATAATAAAAAACTAGATTTTTTTTACATTAAAATAATCGCAACTAGTGTCGCAATTTTCGCTTCCTGCCGCAATTTAATTGCAAAAAAACGTCTAAAAACATCGCAACTTGCATTGCAATTTTCTTAAAAAGCTGCCGCGAAATCAGTCATTTTAGGCCGCAACAATCCCCCAAAAAGTCCTGGAGGGACTGACTAGTGAACCAGTTTCACCAAAATCTGTCTTATTCCATGTGTATATTTATCTATATCAATTTATTTGTCAGAGACATAGGCATTGTTACACATCGGATTAAAGTGCAACCGATGCAATGTATATACTTAGGACTTCTAGCCATGGCTAATTTGCCATCCTTGTTCCTGGTTAGGCTTTTAGGAAATAACCCAATAAAATGTAAAATAGACATTACATCAGACATACATGGGCAGCAACATAGATGCATAAAAACTAAAAGTAAAGCAGACCCAGACAGGCAGATTGATGATAATGACTAAGAATAAGAATTAAGAACAATAACTCAAATAACAACTAAGTCAATAATCGACTCAGTGTAATTGAATATTTTCTTTTGTAGATGGAAGGTGATAAGAAAGGTGAAACACCAACATTGATAATCTGATGAAAAAGAAAAGAAGATCATGGGTGAGTGTTGTGACAAGTTGTGTGATTTTTAAATTTTAATTGGTGGAGGCAGACAGGAAACAGTGGATACAGTGGGATATGATGTGCAATAAAGACACCAGCAGGAATCAAACTGTCAGAACGTCCAACAACCACTTAAAGAAAAAAAGAAAACGTATTTGAACTGGCAGCATAATGTTATACATAGAATTAGGATATTGTAATCCAGGTTTATAGTATTTAAGTACAAGACTGGTCTGAAAATAACACATTTCCTGATATGGCTGGCAATAAAAGAATGCCAATGACATTTATACTGGGGACTTTCATTGTGCAGAAGCAGCTTTAGCAGAGATTTTCAATAACACTGTAGGGATTAACAGTATAGCGCCTCCTTTGACCACAAGTCACTGCCAAATGCCGCTTCTTTTAATCATCTTGGACTTAAGACAAGTGAGACATCAGTTAAAAAACACCATTAGCACGTAGACCTGATGTACTGGAGAAGCTAATCTGTGCTATGCTACTCTGAAGTGACACAGAGCAAAGACTCTTCAGCAGATCATGGTAAAAACTGACACAAAGAGGCTGAGACTTGTGGTCAGTTAGTGGTCTTTTTAATGCCAAAACAAAAGACTGAAAGATGCTGAAATGTTAATCATAATTTTTCTTTATTAGGCCAAATGGTTTCCATGATATTATACATATCATAACAAAGCTCATACGACTATAACCCTTTCAATCACTGAAAAACACGGCATTTTGATGCTGAATGATATCACCATATCATATCAAGTATAGGAGCATGTAGGTCCAGAATAAAAGTGGACCTAATATTGAGCCTTGCGTGGTACACCACAGGTAATATGAGAAGTGGAGCATGAATGATTACGTGTGTTGACCGAGAAGGTTCAGCTAAAGCTAGGAAAAAACAAACCTAGTGCAGTGGTGGAAATATTTCAGTGTTGTGGTCAAAAGTTGTTTGGCTTAAGGTTGTCAAAAAATGGTATACTTTTAGATACCACTTGCCTTACAGCAATACAAGCGCGTTTTTTTGAGGAATGGTGTCGAAGTTAAACTTCTGGTATTTTGACGACCCTAGTTCTACTGCCTCCTTGGAGCAAAAAAAAGTATTTACCTATTTAAAGATTGACGTCTTCAATAAGAGCTAAATTGATACTGACAGCCTAATTAGCACTGACTGTCAGTGGCAAAATGCTCAAAATGTCCCCCAATCTTTTATTTATAATCAAACCTGTTGCCTTTTCCTTTTTTCCTCACCAACAGCTGACAAACTTGACCCATCACCCGAGGTTTGGACCGAATCTCAAGTCAGCACCTGGCTGAAATCAATTGGAGTGAAGGAGCAGTACATAGAAAAGCTTTATGAGGAAGAAGTAAACGGACAAATCCTTCTTACATTAAATGAGGAGTTTTTAAAGGCTAAGATTTGCATGAAATCAGGACCTGCTCATTTGATCATTCAAAAGAGAGATGAGCTCATCAACTCAAAGCAACGAGAGGTTAAGCAAGAGAGGAAAAAGCCCAACAGTGGTAAAAAAACTGAGTTGGAATTGAAATCAGTTCCGTGTGTTCCTACAGCAAGTGGAGACCCTCCTGCACAGACTCATGAGAGTGTTGAAGATGTCTTAAAAGAGAGACAGACTTCAAATTCAAAGGAAGATTGCAGACCTCGACCATTTGATCAAGAAGGGATTGATTTCATGTATGTAAAGCACAGAGTCCTGCAACCAGAATCAGGTGCTTTTAATCTGACATCTCCATGCCATGAATTTAAGTCATTTGCCATAGCTGCTGCATTGGATCGCACAAGACTCCAAGCTAAGTTTGCAAAAGAGGTCCTTAAATTTGCCACTGGCTGCATGAACATTAGATCAAATGGTACAATACACTTTGGTGTGATGGACAGCAAGGAGGATGCAGGTTATGTGCATGGTGAGATAACTGGTATCCCTGTGAAAGAGAGAGATATTTTTGTAGATTCTTTGGACTACATTGAAAGAAGTGTCTGTTCTGACAAGGAGCATGTACGCCAGTGTGTGCGGCCTCCAAGGTTCATTGAAGTTATGGACAGGGAAAGTACAGAAAAGAAGTATGTGGTAGAGGTTGACATTGTGCCTTCTATTAGTATTGTTAAAAGCAAGGTGTATGCAGTTCGTCTACCGAACTTCAAAGAGGCAACTAACAAAGTGGAGTTTGAAAAAGAAGCCATCCTGCGGAGGTTGGGTTCAAAAACGGAGCCAGTGAGTGACAAAGACCTAAGTGATTTCTACCAGAGAGTCAAAGATCGGGATGCACAAAGGGAAGAAGCAGAGAAAATGAAGTTCCTTAGTGCCCCAGAAAACTGCCAAGACTTAGGACGGAAACTAACAATGCTGATGACAAGTGGGAAGAAGTTCATGGAAAAAGATAAATGGTTCATACTCATCACAAATAGATTCCCATCTGACGACCTTCGCAGCATTGACTGGCTGCTCAAAATGAAAATATTCTGTGTTTTTGAGTTTGACCCAGACTCAGAGGTATCTGGTCTTTGCAGTAGATACCTTCAGCATCACGCTGCAAACATGCATTCTCTGCAGAGTTACAGGATACCAGGCGACATGAACATCAAAGAATTCACAAGCCAGTTGCATCTGTTTGACCAAACAAGCTGGATCTTTTGTAATGGCCGAACTGATTACAAAGGAAATGAAACTCTGTGTGATGAAATGACTTGGATTGAGACAAAAGGGACTTTTCTGCGAGAGTCTGTGTCTTTGATCTGTAAACAACTCTTGCCAAAAGGAACCTTCCAGGTCATTTTTCTTATCACATCCCCAGTTGAGAAACCATTCTTGCACACCTTTTATGAGTTTTTCCCTGAGATGGGAGGCCATGAAGACATCATCTGCATCTGTCCATCCCAGGATAACTTTCAGAAGTGGCAAAGCTTTGCAGAGGGGTCATGTCGAACAGAAACTGTGACAAATTCCAGTGTTGTTGGGATGAAAATGAGTCACATTAATGCAACTCTGCAGCAAGTACAACCCTTTAATTCATGTGCCAGGAAACACTTGCCAGTGTTTGTGAAAGGGACTTGTCTTCTTGAAACACATGAAGAAGAACAGATGTATTCACTGGAAATTCTGACAGTGGATCATTGTGATGAAACAAGCGAAGACTTCATCAATGTGGAGAAAGAAAACATTGAACGCCAGTTCTACCATGGTGGGAGAGTGAACTGGTTGAATTTTTGGCTTGCTGAGCACAAGTATGTTGGAGAGGTAATTGAAAGAGATGCTTATCAAGAAGTTACCAAACTTCTCCGTGAAGCTTTTAAAAGGAACACAGATGAAACTCCAGTGGTTAGTATTAACATCTACCATCATCCAGGAAGTGGTGGAAGCACTGTGGCAAGACAAGTGCTGTGGAATAACAGGAAAGATCTGAGGTGTGCAGTTGTGAAGCCCTCATACTCCGCTTCTGTTGTTGCACAACATGCAGTTGAACTAAGAGAGTATGAAGAAAAAGATCCACACAAGTGTCTTACTGTACTGCTTCTCATTGAAGACTCAGACAAAGAATACCTTGATGATCTCAGAAATGAGCTGGAAGTTGCCGTTAACACCAAAAGAATCCAGTATGGAACTCCATGCTTCATTTTGTTGAGCTGTAGAAGGTCCTATGATCCAGAGAGGAAATGCAAGGAGTCTCCATTACAGAATGTGTCCGTCACTCACAAGCTGTCTAACCAAGAGAGGAGAAAGTTTTCTGGAAAACGAGAGGCACTTGAAGAACGATATGAACCCGAATTCATTCTGACTTTTGTTCTGATGAGTCAAGAATTCAATGTTGACTATGTTCAACATTTTGTGGAACATTTGCTTCAAGGCATTGACCGCCAATCTGTTGTCACTCGCCTCATCCTCTATGTGGCACTGTTGAACACGTATGTTCAAAACTCTTTCATCTCCCAGTCTCATTGTGAAGCCCTGCTCGAATATTTGTCATTCCTGAGAGCACTTTTCATAAGGAGATCAAGAATAAGCAAAGGAGACAAATATGACAGCTTTTTCTCTCCTCTTATTGAGCACGTGTGTGAAAAGGAGAAAAGCCCAGCCAAAGCAATTGAGTTGCTCACTGAGGCATTTGAGCGTTTCAATAAAGATCCATTTTTTGCACAACAACTTGCTCGTCTTCATTATACTTATGAAAAGTTTGAAGAGGCAAAACGCTGGGCAGAGACAGCAGCTAAACAGCGGCCGAACAACTCCTACATACTCGACACAAAGGGGCAGGTGTACAGGAAATGGTTCCAAGCTAAATGCAAAACCATTGACAATGACAATGTACCAAAGACAGCCCAAAATACAGCAGATGCTATGGGGACTGCACTGAAAGCTCTAGAGTGTTTTCAAGAGTGTGAGAAAGCCGCTGAAGCAGACATGGAAAATGTGAATCATTCAGGATTTTTTGCTGAAGTTGAAGTTGGATGCAGTCTTCTTAAACTCATCTCTTCATTGGAGGTGTTTGCATACAAAACCAATGGTCATTCAGAGTGTATGAAGTACCTGTTGACAGATTACATTCCAGAGGAAGTTAAAGATGCCTGGGAGCCATTTCATGGCCCTTTGAAAAAACTTCACAAAACAATGCAAGCTGCTTTGGAGTGGATTTCAGAAGACCTGAGTTACTTTCAGACAGACATTGGTGCAGATGACGAGGACAACCCTGAAAGTCCCGAAGAGAAGATTAGCCAACCACTCGCATGGCTGGCAAAAAAATCTTCAGAGTATGGGAAGTACTTCAGTGAAGCCCACACTAATGCACTTAAGGGGCAATCAATCCCAGCCAATCTAACGCCATTCCAAAAACGCATGATCATCTACCATCTTGGCGGAGGTAATGTAACGTCAATCCTCTCCAAGTTAACAGATCAGAGGAATGCAGTATGCCTTTTAGAGAGCATCCTTTCTCTCTATCCCAGCAATCCATTAAAGGCAAAGTTTGGTCAAAGGGATATTGTCAATTACATCATGGCCCACATTTCACTGAACTGCCTGTCTCCAGATACTAAAAAGGTCACTCTGAAAAATCTGCAGGCACTATGTGGTCAGTTCCCATCTGATAAACGAAGATGCCTACCAAGTGCCCTGTTCCTGCTCACCTTGCTGTTCTGGCCAGAGGATCATGACATGGACATGGAGAGAGAAACCAAATATGAAATTGTACAATCAGCAGTTGAACACCTGGAAAAAGACTACTGGATCAAGATGAAGGACATTCCTCAGAGGAAAAGAAGGCTTTACACCCATTTTTTTCTGGGCAGTGCGAATGGATTGGATAAATTTGTCCACAAGAAAAAGTTTGAAAGTGTCACCAAGGTGTTCTCGGTCTCTGAGAAACGCATGAAGTGGTTTAGGGGTGAGGCATGGAAAAAACCTGAGATTGCCATGATGCTGAAACGTGTGTCTGGATGGACTGAAGATGGAGTGGTGTACCTTGATGGCCCTAGGAAAAAAAGATTCAACATCCTACCTCTTCATGTGCCTTCAGTGCCTCATAGTAATGAGAACATCACTTTCTACCTTGGGTTTACCTACAGAGGCCCTGTTGCCTGCAACATCCTTGTAAAAAAATAGTTTGCCTTTGAACAATCATCCCTCAAGGCTGTTTTAAACTTACTTGAACATGGAAGTAGCATTGAATAGGCAATATTGAAAAGACAAAAGAGAATATCTAGATGCACATATTATTATGTATTTGTATATATGTGTTTTTATTGACTTTGAAAAGACCAAATTTGGATTTCCTGTGTATGAAAATAACAACCAGAATTAGTTTATCTTATAATTTGTGTTTGTTTTGTGCTAACTGGAGCACATGAAAACTGAAGTCTACTTAAGGGATTTAAAGCATTTGGTGACTCAAATCTAGTGACCTGAATATGAAGTTTGACTTTAAATGGAGTCAGATTTAAAATCAAGACAAATTGAAGTTCCAGATGTAAAGCACTGTTGATTATGTTTTCAAGAAGATGTTAATAGCTCTCTCAGTTTTGTTATCCAGGATACAATGTATAAAATAGAATTATAAGGTACTACTTATCAAATGTCTGACTCACTTCCTTGGGCTTTGTGTCTTTGCTTTCACGATAACTGGTCTTAAAGCAACAGTACCACCTTTAGTTAGAGAATAATGTGTATTCATTTTGATGTGCTGCAAAAAAACAAATATTGAATATAGTGATTGTGTAGGCCTACATGTGGTATCAACTTAACAGAACCTGTAATAACTTTACTCAAACTTTTACATCTCTGCCTGTTTTATTTCTTATTTCTCGATCAGTTTACATTTACATTACATTTTTTTACATTTTGTACACTGCAGTTATATGGGATTTCTTTATTTATGTTAACTTCAAAGGGAAATGTTGTACCTGCCAACTTTGTTTTTCATAAATATTTGTAACACATGCGTTTACATTCAGTAAAAATTGGTTTACAAATTCTCTTTTGGTTTGTGGTTTTTTCATTTCTGAAGAAAAAATATTTATCAATATTTCAGGTTCCATAATATTGACAGTCTCATCAAAACAGACAATATGTATTTGTATGACAGTGTTTACATTTAAATATCTTCATTTAAAATGGACTAAACCTATGTTATATATATGTTTTTATTGAGTACCTACATGACCTCAAATGTTTCCAACAGTTATCAAAGCCAGAGAAATCTGTAATTTTATAGATGTAATGGGACGTGTCTTGTCGAGGCGGCTGCAATGACAGAATGTCTATTGTTGCCTTGGAAACACCGAATGATTCATAAACAGCAACAATGCATGAAACGCTTAGCATGGCAACTAAAGTAAGTGCTGCCATGCTGTCAGGCCCCCATTGGGGAGGTTTCCTATACTGTCATTGTAAAATGTTCACATTTTGGGCTTCTGGTTTAGAGTTTGAGCTCTCCCCTTGCAGTTGCCTGCCTAGCCTGTTGACAAGCAGCACCTCTGGCTACAGTGCATGTCCCACAGCCGAATGCCACAGTTCAAAGAGAAGGAGAGGAACTGCAGCTGACTGATACAAAACATTTGTGTACTTATTATCCATAGACTGTATAAAGAACATCATTACAGGTAGGCCTATTGCAACACCTCTCATCTGAAGTGAGGCCAAAATATTTAGAGCTCCCCCTACTGACTGATGCTATTTATTCTAATTCTGACGTGTTCAAGGACTCATTTTTCCAGATAAGTTTCTTATTTAATTAGTTATTTGATGCTTTACATAGGTGTAGAAAACCATGATTGACCGCTCTGTTGACAGATATGGCTCCTGCAGCGATGCTCGTAACAAATTAGCAAAGTAGAGGGAAAACAGCAAGAGGAAACGCAGTAAAGACGAGAGCCACAGAACTTCCATTACCAGGAGCGTCTGCTTCAAATGGACGTATGAATGTATACTGCTGTGGACTACAGACCTGAGGGATCTTTGCCTATTTATCGGTAAGTTAATGTGTGTTTTTGATATCTGAAGTGAGGTGACGTGAGCTGTGAACTCTGTGGACAATTTTAAAAGTTAAAGACCCATCTGTTTAGACTTGTCTTTGTCTGATCTGTCCATGTCTGAATTTATGTAACTGTCTGTATTTCTTGTCTCTGTAAATCTTTTATTTTGAAGCACTTTGGGACCTCTGCTATTGAAAGGTGCTATATAAATAAACGTTATACTTAGTTATTTTATATTGAACTGAAGACATTATTTGAATCTGTCTGAAAAGTATCCAGAAACAAAAACTTTACAGATGTCCAAATAATTAAAAAAAACATTCAAACACTATTCTTTTCATAGTGTAGCCTAGTTCTTCCTTCTAAACTATGTTTTTTTATTTTCTGTTTTATCTGACATTAAAAATTTTAATATAGTGACTTGAATTTCACACTGGACTTCCTTGCCCGTGTGTTGTAATGTGGTATACTGATAAAGTTTATTCAAAAAAAGGAGTTGCTCCAACGCTGCCCTGCAAGAGAGGAACCACATCAACTTCATGAGGAACTACCTGCTCCTCATAGGTAATCATAGAGTAATATTTAAAAAAAACAGCCACTCTGAGGAATGTTACCTTTCCTGGTATGTTAATGGAGAGGGGGTCAAGACTTCCACTTCAAGAAGAAGTGGTTATTAGTTTCACAGACTAAAGATGACATATGGATAATAAAAATGGTTGTGTCGCTTTATCAAGAAGTTCCCCTCTCAGTACTGTTTGTCACATTTTGAATTTAGGGCCTTTCATGGTCTGCTTTGAGTGACTGATGAAGTAAGATCGCCCTCTGCTGGTTACAATGAATAGTGAAAACAAATGTCACAACAGCATAAAGTGTTTCCTTGCCATTTATAAATACATTTTTAAATCCGCAAAAATGTTGCAACTAAAATCAATATGTACCCGAACGTCATCCGTCAATAGCAAGAAGCCTGTTTTTTTGTGATTAAAATACAGTTGTAGGCCTCCTCTTATGTAAAGTTATTTTTTGTGTCTATGTGTTTTCATAAAAAGTCAAAAGAGGGAATAACCCTGATACTATTTATTCTCAACCACACATGTGAGAATGAGACCTCTCTTCATAGTTAATGACTTCTTTCTTCTCTTTAGTATGTGGAGAGGAAGGATTTTGACCGTCATGGACTAGAGCCAGTTAAGCTTCTTCAGCAGACCATGTCAGGACTGGCCCACCTGCATTCTCTCAACATTGGTAGGTACCACAGAACAGAACAGAACAACAACACATCTCATTCTCATTGTTATTGGCTGTTTAGTAAAAAAACAAACATATCTATACAACTTGTTCTTCGCCACTTGCCTTCATATTTTTCCCTTCAGTCCACAGAGACCTGAAACCTCACAACATCCTGGTGTCCATGCCCAATGCCCACGGTCGGGTCCGGGCCATGATCTCAGACTTCGGCCTGTGTAAGAAGCTGGCGGTGGGTCGTCACAGTTTCAGCAGACGGTCCGGCGTGCCGGGCACAGAAGGCTGGATCGCCCCCGAAGTTCTCAGTGAGGACTGCAAAGACAACCCGGTGAGTGAGTGGTGGAGAAGCAGCTCACTTCTGGTCCGACTCAAACTGGACTTGTAAAATGCATGTAAACACGCAGGTCAGGTTTTTAATTTTTTTATTTCGAACGATTAAAAATAGATGAAAATGAATAAACAAATGGAAAAAAAATAAAAATCTGTATTAAAAAAAATAAAAATAAAAAGCCAATTTCAATATAATACACATTTGACTCGTTCGAAAAGGAATAGGAAGAAGCCCAGGCTTGTCAAGTCCTACCCTCATTCTTCACCATTAACAAATGCAAAATCCAATATAAATAAAATAAACAGACAAGACAAAAACAATACTCCAATTGAGCTATTAAGAAAAACAGAACAAAACAAAAACAAACAAAAAAAAAGAACAAAATGAACAGGCGCCATTAACATCTGTGAGATTTACATTCTCCTTCCTCATTTCTGTACTTTTCAAAGATATATCTTTTGTACATTTTTTAAAATTGTATTATATTCAGACTTTGTTTAATCGTTTCGTCAAGACCATTCCACAAAACCACCCCCACAAATGGAAATACACATACTTTTTGAATTGGTCCGAGCATAATGCTGTTTCAAGTTTAGTTTCCCTCTGGGAATTCCTTTGTTTCAAAAATAAAAACAGTAATATTGTTCACTGAGAAGAGGAGGGTGTTTGATTTGTTTGGTAAAGCTATGAGGATGTTTGTGTATGTGTATCTTGGTGAAATGTGTTTTCATTTCCTGCCACAGTAACCTAGACATGACAGACTTTCCCTCTCTTGTCCCATGCAGACGTGCGCCGTCGACGTCTTCTCTGCTGGTTGTGTGTTCTACTACGTGGTGTCTCAGGGAAGCCACCCGTACGGCAAGTCTTTACAGAGACAAGCAAACATCTTACTGGGCTCACACAACCTGGACCATCTGCAGACTGACAAACACGGTGAGCTCTGGTTTCCTCTGGGAATTCCTTTGTTTTAAAAAGAGAAACAGTAATGTTGTTCACTGAGGAGAGGACGGTGTGTTTTGTTTGGTAAAGCTATTAAGATGTGTATGGGCTAAATAAAAATTAATTTATTTTGGGCACACGTTCTAAAGCTGTATGTTTTTGTGTTATGAATCAGGGGACATTGTAGCCAGAGATCTCATAGAGCAGATGTTGAGCATGGAGCCACAGAGGAGACCTGCAGCTGAGAGCGTTCTCAAACACCCTTTCTTCTGGAGCCTGGAGAAGGAGCTGCAGTTCTTTCAGGTTAGTTTTTAATATTAAAGAGTCAAACAGTCCCCTGTGGTCTAAATGAAATATCTGTGCTGTGCTTTGATCAAAATATAACATGAATCAAGCACCAGAGGAGGTTTGTGACCCTGTATAAACCAGCTCTCTCAGAACGCTCCGTTTTGGTGTGTGTGTCTCTTTAAATGCAATGAGCCTCAGTGTCTATTCATTTGTATGGACTGACTCCTTTTAGGCTGTCCCTGATGTTTTCAACCTCTTCTTACTAAAATCACACTGTAGTACAATATAGTGACCAGTGTCTGAATACACTCATGTGCTGTTTTGTACAGATTTTAACTTAAGCTACTATACATGTCTCTAGGATGTCCAAAAACAACCCCATGAATTCATTAAAGTGATTTATGAAGGTGAAGAACTTAAAACAACAGTATTACAAATGTGTCAGTGATCACCAAATTCTAGAAATGGTCAGAATGTGATTAAGACTTTTGTCGAAAGACTGGAAAGTCTCTAAAATAATCTTTTGTTGGTTGCTTGCAGGATGTGAGTGACAGAATAGAAAAGGAGCCACTGGACGGACCAATCGTGAGACAGCTGGAGAGAGGAGGGAGGGCTGTTGTGAAGAGTGACTGGAGGGAGCATATCACAGTGCCACTGCAGACAGGTACGAGACCGAGGCTGAAGTTTGCACGTGAAGATACAAGACGTTGTAAAACATTCTTCTTGGTCTCTTTACATGAAACAGGAAAACAAAATCCTCTCTTTCCTCTCTTTGTGCCCTGACTGAGTGTGTGGGTTCTTGAGAAACAGTGTAGTATTAAAGAAGCTTAGCTCTGTTTTTCAGGTGTCCCTGTTCATTGGTTTCTAGTTGAATGATTATCAGGTATTCATTTCTGTGGTTGATGTATTGAGTTTTGTCTTCCTTTCTTCTGCAGATCTGCGGAAGTTCCGTTCCTATAAAGGTGGATCGGTCAGAGACCTGATGCGTGCAATGAGAAACAAGGTAGGGATGTATTTTCATGTTTTGTCTTTGAAAGAATGCGGTCTGTGAAGTTTGCCTCACTGTGACTCTCCCTCTACAGAAACACCATTACAGAGAGTTGCCTGCAGAGGTACAAGAGACTCTGGGCTCCATCCCTGATGACTTTGTCTCTTACTTCACCTCCCGATTCCCCCACCTGCTCATGCACACCTACCTGGCCATGCGGACATGTGCATCAGAGAGGCCGTTCCTGCCTTACTACTCCACTGCTGAGCAGAATGCAAAAACACAAGCCGAATACACACACCTCAGACCACAGAGACAAAATGAGCCGTGCACTCAACACCTGCCAACACACACATCATCAAACGCCTCACAACCACAGGAACCTGCACATTCTCTACAGCCGGTGCAGGTCGATCACACGGTAACAAATGGACCATCGCCCTCTTCATTACCAGATGAGCCAGTAGCTTCAGATTTAGCAGTTCAGACAGTGCAGCCAGCAGAGTTAACACTTTCCACACACGTGGACTCACACAGTCAAACGGTGAATCTCACATCTGCCTCAGAATCAGCTACAGATCCTCTCAGGCAGTCTGAGTTGCACACACTGCCAGATCCTTCCTCACCGGACACACAACCAGTGTGAACTGGACCAGAGTCAGGTGGACCCAGCACAGACGGGAGCATTGCCAGTAAGGGTGGACATCAAATGGGGCCAAGCTGCTGCACTTGAAGCTGGTGAGGACCGGGCCTGCAGTGCCTGGGATCCACTGCCGGGTGGGAGCAGCTGCACCCTCTTTTAAGTGCCTTCTGCTCACCTGGGCGATAAATGTTCCCACGACACAACCGTCCACAAGTTCTGCTTCTGCCTCGGGGAAGTCTGAAAAACCAACAGGGTGTTGTTGGATATCATATTGTAGCAGGACGGAGAAAAGAGAATTTTTTGTATTTTATAACAGCATGTCCAAAAAAGTGTTTGTCCCTAAAATATTTGGCCTCTAATGTGGGAAACATGTCTGGATGTTGTTGGGTAGTTTTATTGTGCAATGTTGTATTTCTCAGTGAGCCTGTTCACTGTGCAGATGCTGTATGTATATTTTTGTACAGACTGATTCACAATTTGGATCTGCGATGTTAAATCCATTAATACGGCCGATGTGCCTTCTTTTTTTTTCTTTTTTAAACATCACTGTGCTGCATGGGTACAGATCTTTAAGAATGACTATGCTAAATGTGCTTGATTCCAGTTAATGCTGCTAGATTGCTTCGCTTGTGTCAATCAGGATTATTGTGCTGACTCGGTAAGAGCGGACGGTTCCAAAGGGCGTTCACTGTGACACCTGAATACAGAAGTTTTCTTATGATCATGTGATTATGTGGTCTGATTACAAACTTGCAGGTCGGCTGCAGAACGTTTATGTACAAAGACTTTTTTAAGAGCGTTTACATGAAGTTAATAACTTGCACATTAAAATCTTTGTTTTTTATTCCTACATTTTTGCTCGTGGAGTCATTGCTTCATTTCAGGGTAAGGATTGCTTGAAGATTGAATATTTAACAGAAGTCATTGGGTCAAAAAGGCTTCTTACAATTTATATTGTTAATGTCTATAAAAACCCCAGACATATCAGGATTTAGAGCAATGAATACAATGTATTCTGATGAAGTTAAGCCAGAGACAATAGAGAGAGAGCACCAGGACATCATAAGAAATATCCTGCAGATAAGAATCAAATTGATTTTGTCTCCCTTTCCAATCAGTTCAGAGATTTGTGTTCAACATGTCTTGGCTCAAAGGCGGAAACGGGAGCCAAAAAGGGATTCCTGTACCTGGGAAGAATGTCACGTGTCCTCCCTGTGAGGGCTATAAAAGAAAAAGGTGAGGCTTACAAAAGAATTCCATTCACTCACGACACTGTCACCTGGAGCTGTTCTGTTTATACCGGTACTACCTGATAAACTTGTTCCATGTTGAACGTTAGGGTGTGGCTTGAAAATGTTATATAAAGGCTTATACAATGTGATACAGAGGTACATTAATGGACATGTTCATCAGCTCCACCCTCTTCCTTTTTTCTTTCCATTTTAACATTGCAGTCAAACTCTCTCACCCTGTCCCCTGTTTTATACATTTAAAAGGGGAATACTTAGCTGGATAATAAACAAATACTAAAGCTACACTGAACAATAGTGAACGTAGCTGTTAGGAAAATAAAAAGTAGCTGATCTAGAGTATCCCTCTGCCTCTTCTTCCAGTAGGCATACTTCATATCCAAAGCTCTGTGGTTTCCCCTTCCTGTTTCATTCTGCGTTCATGTTCACTTATTGTGGGTTTATTTTACCAAAGCCCATAAAAAAACATTTCAATGGAGCACAGATGTACCGTCATCCTGGACTATGCTTATAAGCTATACCATACACGATAGTAGTGATGCATGTTTATACTTTTCTTTTGGATTCTTGGATTGAAAACTGGATTTTATTTTATGGTGGGAGAAAAGTTCAAATGTTTGATTTGATTGCACAAAAATAATAGAAATGAGCACCTCAACAAATACAAGTTCAATACACATGACAAGTGCTTGAACATCACGATGTTTTATACTAAACATAGGGTTATGATGGGAATTAGACAGTTCAGTATAAAAACGAATAAACAAATTAACATGAGTAAAATATATTCACTTGACTTCATTTGGCCGATTGAATAAAATCAAATAGAGACCGATTAAAGAGCCATTAGGAGACTGTAGAGCCCTTATTATTCATGAGTTGTGCCAAATGATTTAGATCACTAAATGTGGCAGAAATTCCAGTAAGGGCGGTGCACATGAGGGTAGGTTGATGAATTTCCCCATAAAAGAAACTTAAGACACTGAGTTTGCACAGTAAGTCCAGTCAAGCCCGGTGACAGGCAGAACCAGCCGGTGTTCAGAGTTTAGGCGGGGAAGCGGAAGAAACAGCAGCCCGAAGAAAACCAGCCCGGAAAGTGGAACAAGGCTGTTTATGTGTCTGCTTTTTGTCAAGGTAGGAGCAATGTTTGCCTTTTTTTTTTCGTGGTTGCTCATAAGAAAATCGCAGGGACATAACAGGAATGAAGGAAGTAGGGAGTATGATACACCTGGGCCGAGAATGGAGAGAGGACCCTCGAAACCAAAGAAAGTTTGGTTTTCTTTGCATCATGTTTTACATCCTAGTGATTATGGGCTGAATTTTGCATGCAGAAAAATAACAACTGGTTCTCTTAGTCAACTTTCCCTCCTCACTACAAGAGAACTACTGTTTTAGTCCGACTATCAGCAAACCAAGAAAAACAAGAAATAAGAATTAATACAATTTTAAGAACATTTTGATAGTAAAGATAGTTTGGGAAACTGCGTCTCTATCTTTCCCATTTAGAGTATAAATAACTTGCTCAATTTTTTAAGAAGTGGTCTAAACTAACTCTGTTGAAACTAACTATAGCAAAGTAAAAATGAGTCACCATCAAAGCAAAAATGTCTTAATAATTCATGAAACTATCAAGCTTATCATCAAATTCCCTCTGTTTCAGACACAGGGTGTTTGGCAGCAGATGGTTCCTTATCAACTAAAGACACTACTGCTGAGGATGTGAGGTAAGATACATTTATAAACTGGCTACTAAAAGTTATATCTCATCCAACCAGCTTAAAAACATCATACAGTAGTTGTAGGCTTTAATCAATGTGATAAAGGTCAATAAAGGATAGAAAGAGTCAAAATATAAATGCAGTGTACCATTTCAAATACGTTTTGTAATGGCCCTAAATAGCAATGATGCATCATGCAGCCATTGCCGATTTGAAAAAAAGTGGAAATGTGTTTGTATGGAAATAATTACAAATACAAGCATTTGCCTGACCGGAAGGTGATCTGCGGAATATATATTTGTGTGTTTGAGATGTAAGTCAAATTTACCTGGATTACAAGACGTCAGCCTCCTCCTCTTCCTCATTCAGTAGCTGAACACCTTTGACAGCAAACACATCATTCCTGAATCAAAAGACAAGTAGAAAATTACATCTTACCATGCAATGACAGTATTTTTTTAGATAACATTACTCCATGAAAACATACCTGTCGCGGTCTGACTGTATACTCTGGCAGGGTTGTAGGTTGCATTTGTTGCTGGAGATGATACTGATCGCCTTTTTGGCAAGCTGGAATAAAGTACTTTAAGGAGGTGCAGTAGGAAAAAAGAGGAAGTGAAAGGAAACAAAATAGTGAACAAATAGTGATATTTACTACAGCCTCCCCATATTTCTAGTGAGAAAAAAAAAAAAAAAGGAATATCACTATTATTAAAGGAGGTCCTCAGGAAGGGCAGGAAGTGGAATTAGTTTTGCAACTGGTCTGACACAGGACTTGTCTTTAACTGATACTGATTTACATCACAAAGGATCTGCACATGTCTCCCTTTGCAGATGGCACAGAATTTCTTTAGCTCACACTTTAAGAATTAATACAATTTTAAGAACATTTTGATAGTTAAGATAGTTTGGGAAACTGCGTCTCTATCTTTCCCATTTAGAGTATAAATAACTTGCTCATTTTTTAAGAAGTGGTCTAAACTAACTCTGTTGAAACTAACTATAGCAAAGTAAAAATGAGTCACCATCAAAGCAAAAATGTCTTAATAATTCATGAAACTATCAAGCTTATCATCACATTCCCTCTGTTTCAGACACAGAGGGTGCGGCAGCAGATGGTTCCTTATCAACTAAAGACACTACTGCTGAGGATGTGAGGTAAGATACATTTATAAACTGGCTACTAAAAGTTATATCTCATCCAACCAGCTTAAAAACATCATACAGTAGTTGGATGGATGAACACTTTTATAGCCAAACGCAGTTTAGGCCTAATGATACTGCTTTTTTATTGTTCTTTTAGATTTCTTCAAATTGCAAATATGAACCCTGCCCAGGCTAAATGTAGCCTACATCCTCATTCTGTTGTTGGTTGTTAACACAAGTGGACGTAAATTAGACTACATACACATGTGTCTTTACATTCAGAAGTACAAAAAGGTGGACTAATGCCTGTTGACACTTCATACTAATATGTTTTACATTAATGTTTCAAAGTGCATTTACTCTACATGTCACATTTAGACACTGATGGTAGAGGATGCTTTGTAAAGTGACCATCAGCATAAACTAATTCCATTCCTACACATTCCCTTGATAAGTGGACTGCAGAAGCAAGAATTGAACCATCAACCTTCTGGTTGAGAGATCATCAATATTGAGCCACAGCCAGCCACTCAAAATCCATTAAACCCCAAATTTAAGGCATCCTTTAGAAATGTTTTGCCAAAATTTGAATTTCCATAGAGGCCTCTCTAAGGTTGAGTGACTCTGTGCAATGTCTGTACCAGGACTGTTCAAGTTTTTCTAATCCAGTTTGTCTTCATAGTTGTAAGGGTTTAAAATATGTGTGAACCAGTTTGACCAAACATCTGTAATATTCCATGTGTATATTTATCTATATTTGTTTATTTGATAATACATATAGCCATTGTTACACATCGAATTAAAGTGCAACCGATGTAATAGGACTTCTAGCCATGGCTAATTTGCCTTTCTTGTCCCTAGTTAGGCTTTTAGGAAATAACAAACATGATACAAAAATGTAAAACATAAAAACTAGTATTTGCAGCAGACATAAATGCAAAAAAACTAAAAGTAAAGCAGACGCAGACAGGCAAATTGATCATAATGACTAAGAATAAGAATTAGGAACAACTGAAATAACAACTAACTTGATAATGGACACAATGTTTTTTTTGCAGATGGAAGGTGATTAGGAAGGTGAAACTCCAAAATTGATAATCGGATGAAAAGGAAAAGAAGATCATGGGTGAGTGTTGTGACAAGTTGTGCAATTTGTTTGTTTGTTGGATACAGAGGGATACGTTATGCAATAAAGACACCAGCAGGAATAAAACTGTCAGCAGTGGCTTTACAGCCTTCATTTCCTCTGTCCACTTCCATCGTGTCTGCTTTTATCAACAATCAATAACTTAATGACCGTTGCGTCAGCCAGCTGTAGTCTGTGAACTTCTCCACACAGACTGTCAAACAGAGCTGCTATATAGCCAGCAAATATATTTTTATTATTTCTCAATTTCCTGATCTGATCAAATGATCCAAATTATCTGTGACTTAAATCTGTGACACATTTTTTTTATTTTGTAGGAAGTCAAAGGAAAAAAATATTAGGCTATTATTATTATGCCAGATTTAATTGGGGTTTCAGTAACTTAAGCATAATGATAATATTATTTATAAAATGGTCAGAAATAACAAGAAATGCACAGATTTCTGTCAAATAAGGTAATACAGACTCGTAGACTATACTGTAATACGCAGGTCGAACGTTTACTACAGCGTATATAGTCACCCCCCAAAGGCCCATTCTGAGCGAGGGAATGGGGGGGGATCATGATTTGTTCATATCTTCAGGTGTCTCTGTGAGCAAGAATTGTGCATTATGAAATGTAAAAAGACTAAATGCGATGCATGTAGAAAACCTTTTATCTATAAATGTAAATATTTCCAATTCAGTCTGTTAAATGAACACAACATTGATAATTATGTAAACATTTTGTTCACAGAGGAAACATCCACCAAAGATGAAGGGCTTCCGTTGGTTGACAAGCTCATTATAAACTTCATTTGTGATGGTCTTCATCCATTTTCTTTGGTTGAACAATCTGCTTTCAAAAAACTTTTATTGACACTGAATCCCCAATATAAGGTCATTTCCATACACACTCTCCAGGCCGGAATGGAGGTTGCTGCCAAAAAGATGAAGGAGAAGTTGAGGTCGCATCTCAGTGAAGTCAGCTATGTTGCCACCACCACAGATTGTTGGACAGCACACCAGCAAAGTTTCATAGGTGTCACAGCGCATTGGATAGATGAAAAAACCTTGGAGAGGAGATCCGCTGCACTTGCTTGCCAGAAGTTGACAGGGTCCCTAGCCTTTCATGTCCTAGCACGTGCCCTTGATAAAATTCACAATCAATACAGAATAAGGACGAAAGTGGTAAGAACCACAACGGACGGTGGCCTAAACTTTATTAAAGCATTTAAGAAATTTGGTAAGCAAAGCCAGTCCTGGGATTCTAATAATGGTCTTGAGTACCAGCTTCCTCCACACCAAGAGTGTGCATGCCACCTGTTAAACTTAGTCACCACAAAAGATGCCAATGCAGAAGAGATGGATTACATATCACGCGCAGCCTTTAAAAAATGCCAAGCAATGTGGAACAAGTCAGGTCGGTCATGCAACGCAGCAGAAATTTTTAAAGAAAAATGCGAGCGCAAGCTCATCCGGCCCAAGAAAACTCAGTGGAACTCAACATACATGGCTGTAGAGAGAATCATTGAGATCATACGAGAGAGGGGGGAGGACGCTATCGGGGATGTCTGTAAAGAAATCGATGTGAAAATGTGAGTTTTAATTCAGATTTTCTAAAGTATTAAATGTTAATGACACAAATGATAAATGATGCCCGAAGCTACCTTGCATATTTCTGTGTTTTCCATAATCATATGAAATTGTCGAAACACATTTCCATACACATTCCACACCTATTCCTTCAGGAAGTTTGCTAAAAGTTGTATACATTTGATTTATGTTATACAGGTTGAGTTCAGTTGACATTGCTTTCCTGACTGAGTACTGCACTGTGATGAAGCCTTTGGTGAAGGCTTTAAACATTCTTCAATCTGAGAAAAAAACACACTTGGGGTCGCTTCTGCCAGCGATCTTCAAGCTAATAGCAGAACTCGAAAAACAGAAGGAATCCTCCAAGATGTGTCAGCCCCTCATCAATGCCATTCAGACTGGTGTCCAAAAGCGCTTTGGTGAGATGATGAAAAACCCTGAACTGATTGCTGCAGCAATCCTTCTGCCAGAGTTCAAGACCACCTGGATTGAGAGTCCAGGTGGACTGAAAAAAGGTATGATTTAATTATTTAATATCAATCATTTGTTAATTATTCATCCCAGTTCTATTCACTATATTTCTATCGACATGTGATAAGTGCAGTAACATGGGTCTTTCTACACAAGTTGTAGTTATTTTACTTTCTGCATTATGATGAAAATATTCAATATGTGTTGTTGTTTGTTTGTTTGTCACTCAGCAGGTCTGGACTATGTGAGACAACACCTTGGCCAGACGGCAGAGGCTGAGGTGCAGCTGAATAAGTACCTAGCCAGTGACTCAAAGACTATGGATCTGCTGAACTCATTTCCACAAATCAAAAAACTTTCTCTCAAGCTCAACACTGGATTGCCTGCCTCAGCCGCCTGTGAGCGTCTCTTCAGCACTGCTGCGCTCCTGTTCACTGCAAAGCGAGCAAGCATGAACTCTACTCACTTTGAAAACCAGCTTCTGCTCGCACGAAACAAGGAGTTTAGACAGTAATGTTCAAAAGAAGAAACCACAAATAGAGGACCTTTAATTAAGAGATACAGTGAGGCAGGGCAATATTCTTTGTAGCAGCTGCCACGTGGTTCATTTGACATGTTTTGTTTTTTGACAGGAAGAGAATATTCTGTCATGTCTTGACATGTTTTATGTTGTTAATACACTTTATTTGTAAAGATTTCCCTTATAATTAAAAACAACTTTGAGATTTAAATCCTCGTGTCCTTATTGTACTTCACAGGAGAGATCCGTTGTTAAAAAAAAAGTAACTAAGTAACTTTTACTTAAAGTACAACCAGCTACTTTTTACTTTTACTATGAGTACATTTTTAAACTGGTACTTTTACTTGTACTTAAGTAAAATTTCATGAAAGTAACAGTACTTTTACTTGAGTAGAATATACTCTTTACACCTCTGGCTGTTTAAAAATAAAAACATGTCAATGAAATTTATACTGGGGACTTTCCTTTTGAAGAACTCGTCGGAAATAGAATGTGTTTATCATAGAATGAACGCACCTTTTCAATAACACTGTAGAGATTAACAGTATAGCCGCTCCTTTGACCGCTCCTTTATTACATGTAAGAATGTAATTCCAGATATCTGAAACAATCGTGTAACAATTATATTAGAGATATCTACAATTTTCTTTTTAACTGGTCAAAATGTAATTGTTGATATCAAAAATTGAATTTCCACATGTAAAAATGCCATTGTAGATATCTTCAATTAAGTACAGACATATCCGAAATGAATATGTTAATTTACAGCCTCTGACGCCTTCTCAAGATTGGTTCATTGGGCAACTCCACTACCGTTACGCTCACGTACGCAGCGCGCTGAATCTGATGTACACAGTTGGGAGACGATGATTGAAAATGGAGCGAGACGGAAACACTGAGACCGCAGTTTCTGCTTTTGTAAAATTTAATATAAAAGGGGTAAACAATACTGTATAGATGAAACAGATAAAGAATATGATTATTATGATCAGGATAATGCAATTATAGTGTATGGTGACATTATATAGTGAGTAATGAGATAAGACGCAGTATTGTTTGAATGACTTGATCAGAAAATGGTCAAAAAGAAAAAGTTGATAAAAGAATTTTGGGATTCTATTTGGATTTAAAGGAGGGCTCTGAATAGACACGACTCAAGACTTAATCTTCCAACACCCCTTGCCACCAGCAGTCTTACTGTGAGATGTGTTCAATTGAACAAGCGGTTCTTTTCAGGCCCAGAGAGGTCCACGGGCCAGATTAGATGCTCTTGACACCTTGGTCGGAGTATGCAGCTGGAATGGAGATTGTACGTCGGTGAGACGCACTACAGGATGGAGGTCAGCCAACTGGCCACGTGGTGCAGAGACAACAACCTCTTCCTGAACGTCGACAAAACCAAGGAGGTTGTTGTCGACTTCCGGAGAGTCCCCACTCCTAAACCCCCACTGACCATCGACGGTGCTGCTGTGGAGAGAGTGAGCAGCACCAAGTTCCTGGGGGTTCACATCAGTGAGGATCTCTCCTGGACAACCAACATCCACATCACTGGCCAAGAAGTCCCAGCAGCGCCACTACTTCCTCCGCAAGCTGAAGAGAGCACGAGCCCCCCCATCCATCATGTACTCCTTCTACAGAGGCACCATCGAGAGCATCCTGACCAGCTGCATCACTGTGTGGCTTGGGAGCAAGTGGAGGCCCTCCTGCACAGACTCATGAGAGTCTTGAAGATGTCTTAAAAGAGAGACAAACTTCAACTTCAAAGGAAGATTGCAGACCTCAACCATTTGATTAAGAAGGGATTGATTTCATGTATGTAAAGCACAGAGTCCTGCAACCAGAATCAGGTGCTTTTAATCTGACATCTCCATGCCATGAATTCAAGTCATTTGCCATAGCTGCTGCATTGGATCGCACAAGAATCCAAGCTAAGTTTGCAAAAGAGGTCCTTAAATTTGCCACTGGCTGTATGAACATTAGATCAAATGGTACAATACACTTAGGTGTGATGGACAAGTTTCAGGTTACATAATTTACATATTAAGCAATACTACAGGTCTGTAGTAGGATGCAGGTTATGTGCATGGTGAGATAATTGGTATCCCTGTGAAAGAGAGAGATATTTTTGTAGATGCTTTGAACTACATTGAAAGAAGTGTCTGTTCTGATAAGGAGCATGTACGCCAGTGTGTGCGGCCTCCAAGGTTCATTGAAGTTATGGACAGGGAAAGTACAGAAAAGAAGTATGTGGTAGAGGTTGACATTGTGCCTTCTATTAGTATTGTTAAAAGCAAGGTGTATGCAGTTCGTCTACCGAACTTCAAAGAGACAACTAACAAAGTGGAGTTTGAAAAAGAAGCCATTCTGTGGAGGTTGGGTGCAAAAACGGAGCCAGTGAGTGACGACGACCTAAGTGATTTCTACCAGAGAGTCAAAGATCGGGATGCACAAAGGGAAGAAGCAGAGAAAATGAAGTTCCTTAGTGCCCCAGAAAACTGCCAAGACCTAGGACGGAAACTAACAATGCTGATGACAAGTGGGAAGAAATTCATGGAAAAAGATAAATGGTTCATACTCATCACAAATAAATTCCCAGCTGATGACCTTTGCAACATTGACTGGTTGCTCAACATGAACATATTCTGTGTTTTTGACTTTGACCCAAACTCAAAGATATCGGGTCTTTGCAGTAGATACCTTCAGCATCACGCTGCAAACATGCATTCTCTACAGAGTTATAGGATACCCGGCGACATGAACAATAACTATGTTCCATCTACTTTTGTCAATAAAACAACAGTATTACAAATGTGTCGGTGATCACCAAATTCTAGAAATGGTCAGAATGTGATTAAGACTGTTGTCGAACGACTGGAAAGTCTCTACAAAATCTTTTGTTGGTTGCTTGCAGGATGTGAGTGACAGAATAGAAAAGGAGCCGCTGGACGGACCAATCGTGAGACAGCTGGAGAGAGGAGGGAGGGCTGTTGTGAAGAGTGACTGGAGGGAGCATATCACAGTGCCACTGCAGACAGGTACGAGACCGAGGCTGAAGTTTGCACGTGAAGATACAAGACGTTGTAAAACATTTTTCTTGGTCTCTTTACATTAAACAGGAAAACAAAATCCTCTCTTTCCTCTCTTTGTGCCCTGACTGAGTGTGTGGGTTCTTGAGAAACAGTGTAGTATTAAAGAAGCTTAGCTCTGTTTTTCAGGTGTCCCTGTTCATTGGTTTCTAGTTGAATGATTATCAGGTATTCATTTCTGTGGTTGATATATTGAGTTTGGTCTTCCTTTCTTCTGCAGATCTGCGGAAGTTCCGTTCCTATAAAGGTGGATCGGTCAGAGACCTGATGCGTGCAATGAGAAACAAGGTAGAGATGTATTTTCATGTTTTATCTTTGAAAGAATGCGGTCTGTGAAGTTTGCCTCACTGTGACTCTCCCTCTACAGAAACACCGAGAGTTGCCTGCAGAGGTACAAGAGACTCTGGGCTCCATCCCTGATGACTTTGTCTCTTACTTCACCTCCCGATTCCCCCACCTGCTCATGCACACCTACTTGGCCATGCGGACATGTGCATCAGAGAGTCCGTTCCTGCCTTACTACTCCACTGCTGAGCAGAATGCAAAAACACAAGCTGAATACACACACCTCAGACCACAGAGACAAAATGAGCCGTGCACTCAACACCTGCCAACACACACATCATCAAACGCCTCACAACCACAGGAACCTGCACATTCTCTACAGCCGGTGCAGGTCGATCACACGGTAACAAATGGACCATCGCCCTCTTCATTACCAGATGAGCCGGTATCTTCAGATTTAGCAGTTCAGACAGTGCAGCCAGCAGAGTTAACACTTTCCACACACGTGGACTCACACAGTCAAACGGTGAATCTCACATCTGCCTCAGAATCAGCTACAGATCCTCTCAGGCAGTCTGAGTTGCACACACTGCCAGATCCTTCCTCACCGGACACACAACCAGTGTGAACTGGACCAGAGTCAGGTGGAACCAGCACAGACGGGAGCATTGCCAGTAAGGGTGGACATCAAATGGGGCCAAGCTGCTGCACTTGAAGCTGGTGAGGACCGGGCCTGCAGTGCCTGGGATCCACTGCCGGGTGGGAGCAGCTGCACCCTCTTTTAAGTGCCTTCTGCTCACCTGGGCGATAAATGTTCCCACGACACAACCGTCCACAAGTTCTGCTTCTGCCTCGGGGAAGTCTGAAAAACCAACAGGGTGTTGTTGGATATCATATTGTAGCAGGACGGAGAAAAGAGAATCTTTTGTATTTTATAACAGCATGTCCAAAAAAGTGTTTGTCCCTAAAATATTTGGCCTCTAATGTGGGAAACATGTCTGGATGTTGTTGGGTAGTTTTATTGTGCAATGTTGTATTTCTCAGTGAGCCTGTTCACTGTGCAGATGCTGTATGTATATTTTTGTACAGACTGATTCACAATTTGGATCTGCGATGTTAAATCCATTAATACGGCCGATGTGCCTTCTTTTTTTTCTTTTTTAAACATCACTGTGCTGCATGGGTACAGATCTTTAAGAATGACTATGCTAAATGTGCTTGATTCCAGTTAATGCTGCTAGATTGCTTCGCTTGTGTCAATCAGGATTATTGTGCTGACTCGGTAAGAGCGGACGGTTCCAAAGGGCATTCACTGTGACACCTGAATACAGAAGTTTTCTTATGATCATGTGATTATGTGGTCTGATTACAAACTTGCAGGTCGGCTGCAGAACGTTTATGTACAAAGACTTTTTTAAGAGCGTTTACATGAAGTTAATAACTTGCACATTAAAATCTTTGTTTTTTATTCCTACATTTTTGCTCGTGGAGTCATTGCTTCATTTCAGTATAAGGATTGTTTGAAGGTTGAATATTTAACAGAAGTCATTGGGTCAAAAAGGCTTCTTACAATTTATATTGTTAATGTCTCTAAAAACCTGGACATATCAGGATTTAGAGCAATGAATACAATGTATTCTGATGAAGTTTAGCCAGAGACAATAGAGAGAGAGAGCACCAGGACATCATAAGAAATATCCTGCAGATAAGAATCAAATAGATTTTGTCTCCCTTTCCAATCAGTACAGAGGTTTCTGTTCAACATGTCTTGGCTCAAAGGCGGAAACGGGAGCCAAAAAGGGATTCCTGTACCTGGGAAGAATGTCACGTGTCCTCCCTGTGAGGGCTATAAAAGAAAAAGGTGAGGCTTACAAAAGAATTCCATTCACTCACGACACTGTCACCTGGAGCTGTTCTGTTTATACCGGTACTACCTGATAAACTTGTTCCATGTTGAACGTTAGGGTGTGGCTTGAAAATGTTATATAAAGGCTTATACAATGTGATACAGAGGTACATTAATGGACATGTTCATCAGCTCCACCCTCTTCCTTTTTTCTTTCCATTTTAACATTGCAGTCAAACTCTCTCACCCTGTCCCCTGTTTTATACATTTAAAAGGGGAATACTTAGCTGGATAATAAACAAATACTAAAGCTACACTGAACAATAATGAACGTAGCTGTTAGGAAAATAAAAAGTAGCTGATCTAGAGTATCCCTCTGCCTCTTCTTCCAGTAGGCATACTTCATATCCAAAGCTCTGTGGTTTCCCCTTCCTGTTTCATTCTGCGTTCATGTTCACTTATTGCGGGTTTATTTTACCAAAGCCCATAAAAAAACATTTCAATGGAGCACAGATGTACCGTCATCCTGGACTATGCTTATAAGCTATACCATACACGATAGTAGTGATGCATGTTTATACTTTTCTTTTGGATTCTTGGATTGAAAACTGGATTTTATTTTATGGTGGGAGAAAAGTTGAAATGTTTGATTTGATTGCACAAAAATAATAGAAATGAGCACCTCAACAAATTCAAGTTCAATACACATGACAAGTGCTTGATCATCACATTAATGTTTTATACTAAACATAGGGTTATGATGGGAATTAGACAGTTCAGTATAAAAACGAACAAACAAATTAACGTGAGTAAAATATATTCACTTGACTTCATTTGGCCGATTGAATAAAATCAAATAGAGACTGATTAAAGAGCCAATAGGAGACTGTAGAGCCCTTATTATTCATGAGCTGTGCCAAATGATTTAGATCACTAAACGTGGCAGAAATTCCAGTAAGGGCGGTGCACATGAGGGTAGGTCGATGAATTTCCCCATAAAAGAAACTTAAGACACTGAGTTTGCACAGTAAGTCCAGTCAAGCCCGGTGACAGGCAGAACTATCCGGTGTTCAGAGTTTAGGCGGGGAAGCGGAAGAAACAGCAGCCCGAAGAAAACCAGCCCGGAAAGTGGAACAAGGCTGTTTATGTGTCTGCTTTTTGTCAAGGTAGGAGCAATGTTTGCCTTTTTTTTCGTGGTTGCTCATAAGAAAATCGCAGGGACATAACAGGAATGAAGGAAGTAGGGAGTATGATACACCTGGGCCGAGAATGGAGAGAGGACCCTCGAAACCAAAGAAAGTTTGGTTTTCTTTGCATCATGTTTTACATCCTAGTGATTATGGGCTGAATTTTGCATGCAGAAAAATAACAACTGGTTCTCTTAGTCAACTTTCCCTCCTCACTACAAGAGAACTACTGTTTTAGTCCGACCATCAGCAAACCAAGAAAAACAAGAAATAAGAATTAATACAATTTTAAGAACATTTTGATAGTTAAGATAGTTTGGGAAACTGCGTCTCTATCTTTCCCATTTAGAGTATAAATAAGTTGCTCATTTTTTAAGATGTGGTCTAAACTAACTCTGTTGAAACTAACTATAGCAAAGTAAAAATGAGTCACCATCAAAGCAAAAATGTCTTAATAATTCATAAAACTATCAAGCTTATCATCACATTTCCTCTGTTTCAGACACAGAGGGTGCGGCAGCAGATGGTTCCTTATCAACTAAAGACACTACTGCTGAGGATGTGAGGTAAGATACATTTATAAACTGGCTACTAAAAGTTATATCTCATCCAACCAGCTTAAAAACATCATACAGTAGTTGGATGGATGAACACTTTTATAGCCAAACGCAGTTTAGGCCTAATGATACTGCTTTTTTATTGTTCTTTTAGATTTCTTCAAATTGCAAATATGAACCCTGCCCAGGCTAAATGTAGCCTACATCCTCATTCTGTTGTTGGTTATTAACACAAGTGGACGTAAATTAGACTACATACACATGTGTCTTTACATTCAGAAGTACAAAAAGGTGGACTAATGCCTGTTGACACTTCATACTAATATGTTTTACATTAATGTTTCAAAGTGCATTTACTCTACATGTCACATTTAGACACTGATGGTAGAGGATGCTTTGTAAAGTGACCATCAGCATAAACTAATTCCATTCCTACACATTCCCTTGATAAGTGGACTGCAGAAGCAAGAATTGAACCATCAACCTTCTGGTTGAGAGATCATCAATATTGAGCCACAGCCAGCCACTCAAAATCCATTAAACCCCAAATTTAAGGCATCCTTTAGAAATGTTTTGCCAAAATTTGAATTTCCATAGAGGCCTCTCTAAGGTTGAGTGACTCTGTGCAATGTCTGTACCAGGACTGTTCAAGTTTTTCTAATCCAGTTTGTCTTCATAGTTGTAAGGGTTTAAAATATGTGTGAACCAGTTTGACCAAACATCTGTAATATTCCATGTGTATATTTATCTATATTTGTTTATTTGATAATACATATAGCCATTGTTACACATCGAATTAAAGTGCAACCGATGTAATAGGACTTCTAGCCATGGCTAATTTGCCTTTCTTGTCCCTAGTTAGGCTTTTAGGAAATAACAAACATGATACAAAAATGTAAAACATAAAAACTAGTATTTGCAGCAGACATAAATGCAAAAAAACTAAAAGTAAAGCAGACGCAGACAGGCAAATTGATCATAATGACTAAGAATAAGAATTAGGAACAACTGAAATAACTGAAATTTTTTTTGCAGATGGAAGGTGATTAGGAAGGTGAAACTCCAAAATTGATAATCGGATGAAAAGGAAAAGAAGATCATGGGTGAGTGTTGTGACAAGTTGTGCAATTTGTTTGTTTGTTGGATACAGAGGGATACGTTATGCAATAAAGACACCAGCAGGAATAAAACTGTCAGCAGTGGCTTTACAGCCTTCATTTCCTCTGTCCACTTCCATCGTGTCTGCTTTTATCAACAATCAATAACTTAATGACCGTTGCGTCAGCCAGCTGTAGTCTGTGAACTTCTCCACACAGACTGTCAAACAGAGCTGCTATATAGCCAGCAAATATATTTTTATTATTTCTCAATTTCCTGATCTGATCAAATGATCCAAATTATCTGTGACTTAAATCTGTGACACATTTTTTTTATTTTGTAGGAAGTCAAAGGAAAAAAATATTAGGCTATTATTATTATGCCAGATTTAATTGGGGTTTCAGTAACTTAAGCATAATGATAATATTATTTATAAAATGGTCAGAAATAACAAGAAATGCACAGATTTCTGTCAAATAAGGTAATACAGACTCGTAGACTATACTGTAATACGCAGGTCGAACGTTTACTACAGCGTATATAGTCACCCCCCAAAGGCCCATTCTGAGCGAGGGAATGGGGGGGATCATGATTTGTTCATATCTTCAGGTGTCTCTGTGAGCAAGAATTGTGCATTATGAAATGTAAAAAGACTAAATGCGATGCATGTAGAAAACCTTTTATCTATAAATGTAAATATTTCCAATTCAGTCTGTTAAATGAACACAACATTGATAATTATGTAAACATTTTGTTCACAGAGGAAACATCCACCGAAGATGAAGGGCTTCCGTTGGTTGACAAGCTCATTATAAACTTCATTTGTGATGGTCTTCATCCATTTTCTTTGGTTGAACAACCTGCTTTCAGAGAACTTTTATTGACACTGAATCCCCAATATGAGGTCATTTCCAGACACACTCTCCAGGCCAGAATGGAGGTTGCTGCCAAAAAGATGAAGGAGAAGTTGAGGTCGCATCTCAGTGAAGTCAGCTATGTTGCCACCACCACAGATTGTTGGACAGCACACCAGCAAAGTTTCATAGGTGTCACAGCGCATTGGATAGATGAAAAAACCTTGGAGAGGAGATCCGCTGCACTTGCTTGCCAGAAGTTGACAGGGCCCCTAACCTTTCATGTCCTAGCACGTGCCCTTGATAAAATTCACGATCAATACAGAATAAGGACGAAAGTGGTAAGAACCACAACGGACGGTGGCCTAAACTTTATTAAAGCATTTGACACATTTGGTAAGCAAAGCCAGTCCTGGGATTCTAATAATGGTCTTGAGTACCAGCTTCCTCCACACCAAGAGTGTGCATGCCACCTGTTAAACTTAGTCACCACAGAAGATGCCAATGCAGAAGAGATGGATGACATATCACACGCAGCCTTTGAAAAATGCCAAGCAATGTGGAACAAGTCAGGTCGGTCATGCAACGCAGCAGAAATTTTTAAAGAAAAATGCGAGTGCAAGCTCATCCGGCCCAAGAAAATTCAGTGGAACTCAACATACATGGCTGTAGAGAGAATCATTGAGATCATACAAGAGAGTGGGGAGGACGCTATCGGGGACGCCTGTAAAGAAATCGATGTGAAAATGTGAGTTTTAATTCAGATTTTCTAAAGTATTAAATGTTAATGACACAAATGATAAATGATGCCCGAAGCTACCTTGCATATTTCTGTGTTTTCCATAATCATATGAAATTGTCGAAACACATTTCCATACACATTCCACACCTATTCCTTCAGGAAGTTTGCTAAAAGTTGTATACATTTGATTTATGTTATACAGGTTGAGTTCAGTTGACATTGCTTTCCTGACTGAGTACTGCACTGTGATGAAGCCTTTGGTGAAGGCTTTAAACATTCTTCAATCTGAGAAAAAAACACACTTGGGGTCGCTTCTGCCAGCGATCTTCAAGCTAATAGCAGAACTCAAAAAACAGAAGGAATCCTCCAAGATGTGTCAGCCCCTCATCGATGACATTCAGACTAGTGTCCAAAAGCGCTTTGGTGAGATGATGAAAAACCCTGAACTGATTGCTGCAGCAATCCTTCTGCCAGAGTTCAAGACCACCTGGATTGAGAGTCCAGGTGGACTGAAAAAAGGTATGATTTAATTATTTAATATCAATCATTTGTTAATTATTCATCCCAGTTCTATTCACTATATTTCTATCGACATGTGATAAGTGCAGTAACATGGGTCTTTCTACACAAGTTGTAGTTATTTTACTTTCTGCATTATGATGAAAATATTCAATATGTGTTGTTGTTTGTTTGTTTGTCACTCAGCAGGTCTGGACTATGTGAGACAACACCTTGGCCAGACGGCAGAGGCTGAGGTGCAGCTGAATAAGTACCTAGCCAGTGACTCAAAGACTATGGATCTGCTGAACTCATTTCCACAAATCAAAAAACTTTCTCTCAAGCTCAACACTGGATTGCCTGCCTCAGCCGCCTGTGAGCGTCTCTTCAGCACTGCTGCGCTCCTGTTCACTGCAAAGCGAGCAAGCATGAACTCTACTCACTTTGAAAACCAGCTTCTGCTCGCACGAAACAAGGAGTTTAGACAGTAATGTTCAAAAGAAGAAACCACAAATAGAGGACCTTTAATTAAGAGATACAGTGAGGCAGGGCAATATTCTTTGTAGCAGCTGCCACGTGGTTCATTTGACATGTTTTGTTTTTTGACAGGAAGAGAATATTCTGTCATGTCTTGACATGTTTTATGTTGTTAATACACTTTATTTGTAAAGATTTCCCTTATAATTAAAAACAACTTTGAGATTTAAATCCTCGTGTCCTTATTGTACTTCACAGGAGAGATCCGTTGTTAAAAAAAAAGTAACTAAGTAACTTTTACTTAAAGTACAACCAGCTACTTTTTACTTTTACTATGAGTACATTTTTAAACTGGTACTTTTACTTGTACTTAAGTAAAATTTCATGAAAGTAACAGTACTTTTACTTGAGTAGAATATACTCTTTACACCTCTGGCTGTTTAAAAATAAAAACATGTCAATGAAATTTATACTGGGGACTTTCCTTTTGAAGAACTCGTCGGAAATAGAATGTGTTTATCATAGAATGAACGCACCTTTTCAATAACACTGTAGAGATTAACAGTATAGCCGCTCCTTTGACCACGAGTCACCACCAAAGCCCGCTTCTTTTAATCATGTTGGACTTAATACAAGTGAGACTTCATTTAAAAAACACCTTTGAGACTTCCGGGTTGAGCGATGACGGAGTAGGCTGCAGACCGGGAGAGCTCTGTTAAGATTCTGCTTTAAATTATACCACACATACTCAATTACGTCTCAGTTTACTGTGCAAGCGTGCACAAACATTTGACAACATGGGAAAACCTACAAGAAAGCAAAACCAACATTCAGAGGAGCAGTCTAATGAAGATGACCAACTAGGGTTACCACCTTCCAAGCAGAAAAATAAAGGACACCCCGCAGCGGGGTGCAACTCAGCAGGGGCCCGACCACCACTGGCCCAACGGTGGGGCACCAGTTGTGGTGAATCATGATTTAAAACGTGGTTTTAATGAAGTAATATTTAAGAGTCATATTTAAAGTTTTAAGTGCTTTATTAACACTTTTTTTCCGAAAAAATGTACAAACACAAAACTTGTGTACAGTGTAACGGCGGATACAGTAATGTATGCACATGAAACGCACCTAACACCTAACACGACTTCAACAGATGATTACTACTAGCTATCTAATTTACAACTTAACTTAAACTTCAAATAAAGTTATTAACCTAACATTAATTCATTAACAGAGTATTATTGAAGTGCTTTTGACACTGCTGTAACATAGAGGGGAGCAGTAAGATGACAGATTTTTAATTAAATAAACAGTACGATTTAGATAGTATTTTTATTCATTTATTCTGTCCTTCTGTCTGTCGTTTTTGTTGTTTTCTCATGATGAATGATACTATTAATATGGTTTTGAACTATTTTCTTATTGTATTAATTAAGTGTCTTCTGTCGATATATTGATGTTGTATTGATGATATCTCGCCCAGGCCATAGTGTGAATACAGATTTAGCTAAAATAAATGTCATCTTTTTGTTTTATGTACTGAAAAATGTTCTCACTATCCAAACTATACTGGAATAACCTATCTATAAACATCAGAGAAAATATATTAAGTAGGCCTACAATAGTTTCCTTTACATTATATTCATTTTCACTGACACTGTCAAGCCAGTCATTATTTTCTACTCACGTCTGTATTTCTGCATCCGTTTACGTTTCAATGGTGCACGGTCATAGTGCACGGTGCGGGTATCAGAGGCAGCTGCAGACATGTTTCCTTCTGACTCCTATCACTTTCTCTCACCCAATCACTGACGAGCTCTCATTGTTCATGCCAAAAAAGAACCAAACAAATTAACGGACGCTCCGAGGAGGCGGGAACTAGCCGGCTGAATGATGCTGAGTTCAAGGCATCTTGGAAATACGTATTGATTCAAAACGGGACGCAATATCAAAGTGTAAAATACGGGACGATTCCCCCTGTCCAAAGAAAACGAGACCCTCACGTTTAAAACGGACGACCTGGAAAATAGATCGAGGCGCAACAACATCCGTATAACAGGCTTAGCTGAAAAAGCATCCATCCTCGTTCATGGAAATATTCCTTAGGCTACAGAACATTTTGGAGCAGACGCTTTTCCTATCCCCCTGACTGTGGACAGAGCCCACAGAGTAGCCACTCCGAGGAAAAAGCAGGATGATCCCCCACGTCCATTTATTGCTCGGATCCACTATTTCCAGGCAAAGGAGCGCATCCTGAAGCTGGCGAGAGAGGCTGGGTCCCTATCCTTCCGTGGCTCCAATATACAGATCTTTCCCGACTACAGCGTAGAGGTATGGCAAGCCCTTTTAACATTTAAGTATTAATAGCAATTGTAGATATCAATAATTGCTTTTTGACATGTTAGAATTCCAAGCCGACATATCCACAATGTAATTTTCACTAGTAACAATTCTAATTAAAGATATCTACAATTCATTTTTCACTAGTGGAGGTCATTGTAGATATCTGTAACTTAATTACAACTAGTCAACTTGTGCCATTGACTTCTATTCAAATTGAATTACAGATAGGCCTATCTGTAATTCAATTTTTACATGTTGTAATTCAAAGTCGACATATCCATAATGACATTTTGACATGTTGCAATTCTATTTCATGATATCTACAACTCAATTCTCACTAGTAAAAATGTTAATTCTTGATATCAACAATTCTATTCTTACTAGTGACAAAGTTCATTTATGATATCTACAATTGTTCTAACAATACAGATATCATAAATGAATTCTAGATATCTAAAATGCACTTCTTACTAGTCGAAATTACATTATTGATATCTTGACCTGGAATTATTACATGTAAGAATGTAATTCCAGATATCTGAAACAATCGTGTAACAATTATATTAGAGATATCTACAATTTTCTTTTTAACTGGTCAAAATGTAATTGTTGATATCAAAAATTGAATTTCCACATGTAAAAATGCCATTGTAGATATCTTCAATTATGTACAGACATATCCGAAATGAATATGTTAATTTACAGCCTCTGACGCCTTCTCAAGATTGGTTCATTGGGCAACTCCACTACCGTTACGCTCACGTACGCAGCGCGCTGAATCTGATGTACACAGTTGGGAGACGATGATTGAAAATGGAGCGAGACGGAAACACTGAGACCGCAGTTTCTGCTTTTGTAAAATTTAATATAAAAGGGGTAAACAATACTGTATAGATGAAACAGATAAAGAATATGATTATTATGATCAGGATAATGCAATTATAGTGTATGGTGACATTATATAGTTAGTAATGAGATAAGACGCAGTATTGTTTGAATGACTTGATCAGAAAATGGTCAAAAAGAAAAAGTTGATAAAAGAATTTTGGGATTCTATTTGGATTTAAAGGAGGGCTCTGAATAGACACGACTCAAGACTTAATCTTCCAACACCCCTTGCCACCAGCAGTCTTACTGTGAGATGTGTTCAATTGAACAAGCGGTTCTTTTCAGGCCCAGAGAGGTCCACGGGCCAGATTAGATGCTCTTGACACCTTGGTCGGAGTATGCAGCTGGAATGGAGATTGTACGTCGGTTCAGCCTTCGTCTCAGAAGCTCCAAGAGGATCCAACAGGAAAGAAATTATTAAAGAGTCTTTTGATACGTCGATTTCCAATTCAGATTAACGGGATGGCCATCTTGATGAATCCAAACTAAGGAATTGGCGTTCAAAATTGAAGAGCAAAGACTTCGTAGAAGAAAGTTCAAAAGCCTTGCTTGAGCCAGAAAGAATTGATGTTCCAGAAATTGTGCGTGAAAAAGAAAGTTCGGCAGAGACTCGTCTCTACGGCACAAGCTTAAAAGAAAAGATTTGGACCGAAGTCCGAAGAGAAGTGAGCAAGAGCTGAAGCTCTAAACTTTAAGAAACCAAAACAAAAAGAAAACCAAAGATCTGAGCTCAGTGTGAACTCTTATCACCTGGATGGGAGGAGGGGGGTCTGCAGGCAAAGAGGGGTGCCGCCCACGGGTGACTCCCATTCTGACCGGAGGACAATTGTTTAAACTAAACCGAGTTTACTCAATAAGATTAAGAATAAGAATCTAAACCTATATACGTCTCCATACATTCATTTTGATATTATTTCTATCAGATCCACATTGAGGTAGGTTCATGTCATATATTTAGACAAACATTTCTATCAGATTCATGTTGAGATGAAAATCACACCATCTGGGAACATCCTCAGTTAATCCCAGCCTGTAGGTGAACAAAAACATGTTATACAGTCAGCATTCTTAATAAGACATGTTAATAAAGTAGGAAAAGAAATTGGTGTCTTTAAATAACACCTTCTATAGCTAATATCAAAGAGTATGCTTTATAACACGTCTAAATGTATAATTATGAAGGTTACATATTAATGGATATTCTAACACTAGATGGCAATAGCGCTCCACGTCAAATTCCTATTAAACATAATATATAATACTTATTCCTACTCTGAAGATCAGATTTTGAGTTTAAAAAGATGATTATAATACATTCAATGTGACAATTATAAATATCTAGATGAAGAAAGACATAAATGTTCATTTGATGCAGAATTGAATGCTGTGGTTTAATTCAGCTCTTCAGTGGTCCTTCAACAGATGGTCAATTTTACAACTTTGCAGAGACTGGTTTCGGTCACAGTTCATGTCTTTGGGGTCAATTCGTAGATAGCAGAGTGTTCCGCTCGATTGTTTATTCCAGGTGTTGTAAAAGTTCATAATATCCTGTCTGAGAGGGAGACTTAAATCATTGATCAGTTCCTTTGTTCCTTCGTAAAATAAACCCAGATGTTAATACACAGTCCTGAGTCCTGCAGGAAGAGCGGTTCTAAAGCGTGTCTGCTGATAACGGATAATATCCCTCAGCAGCTGATCGGCAAACTGGACCAGCTGGGGCTCAGCACTTCCCTGTGCAACTGGCTGCTGGACTTCCTCAGCGAGAGGCCTCAGACAGTGCGGGTCGGCGGCAGCACTGGGGCCCCCCAAGGTTGTGTGCTCAGCCCCCTGCTCGTCACGCTGCTGACCCACGACTGCACTCCATCCTTCAGCAGCAACCACATTGTGAAGTTCGCGGACGACACAACAGTGGTTGGTCTCATCTCCAATAACGATGAGACGCACTACAGGATGGAGGTCAGCCAACTGGCCACGTGGTGCAGAGACAACAACCTCTTCCTGAACGTCGACAAGACCAAGGAGGTTGTTGTCGACTTCCGGAGAGTCCCCACTCCTAAACCCCCACTGACCATCGACGGTGCTGCTGTGTAAAGAGTGAGCAGCACCAAGTTCCTGGGGGTTCACATCAGTGAGGATCTCTCCTGGACAACCAACACCACATCACTGGCCAAGAAGTCCCAGCAGCGCCACTACTTCCTCCGCAAGCTGAAGAGAGCACGAGCCCCCCCATCCATCATGTACTCCTTCTACAGAGGCACCATCGAGAGCATCCTGACCAGCTGCATCACTGTGTGGCTTGGGAGCAAGTGGAGGCCCTCCTGCACAGACTCATGAGAGTCTTGAAGATGTCTTAAAAGAGAGACAAACTTCAACTTCAAAGGAAGATTGCAGACCTCGACCATTTGATTAAGAAGGGATTGATTTCATGTATGTAAAGCACAGAGTCCTGCAACCAGAATCAGGTGCTTTTAATCTGACATCTCCATGCCATGAATTCAAGTCATTTGCCATAGCTGCTGCATTGGATCGCACAAGAATCCAAGCTAAGTTTGCAAAAGAGGTCCTTAAATTTGCCACTGGCTGTATGAACATTAGATCAAATGGTACAATACACTTTGGTGTGATGGACAAGTTTCAGGTTACATAGTTTACATATTAAGCAATACTACAGGTCTGTAGTAGGATGCAGGTTATGTGCATGGTGAGATAATTGGTATCCCTGTGAAAGAGAGAGATATTTTTGTAGATGCTTTGGACTACATTGAAAGAAGTGTCTGTTCTGATAAGGAGCATGTACGCCAGTGTGTGCGGCCTCCAAGGTTCATTGAAGTTATGGACAGGGAAAGTACAGAAAAGAAGTATGTGGTAGAGGTTGACATTGTGCCTTCTATTAGTATTGTTAAAAGCAAGGTGTATGCAGTTCGTCTACCAAACTTCAATGAGAAAACTATCAAAGTGGAGTTTGAAAAAGAAGCCATCCTGTGGAGGTTGGGTGCAAAAACGGAGCCAGTGAGTGACGACGACCTAAGTGATTTCTACCAGAGAGTCAAAGATCGGGATGCACAAAGGGAAGAAGCAGAGAAAATGAAGTTCCTTAGTGCCCCAGAAAACTGCCAAGACCTAGGATGGAAACTAACAATGCTGATGACAAGTGGGAAGAAATTCATGGAAAAAGATAAATGGTTCATACTCATCACAAATAAATTCCCAGCTGATGACCTTTGCAACATTGACTGGTTGCTCAACATGAACATATTCTGTGTTTTTGACTTTGACCCAAACTCAAAGATATCGGGTCTTTGCAGTAGATACCTTCAGCATCACGCTGCAAACATGCATTCTCTACAGAGTTATAGGATACCCGGCGACATGAACAATAACTATGTTCCATCTACTTTTGTCAATAAAACAACAGTATTACAAATGTGTCGGTGATCACCAAATTCTAGAAATGGTCAGAATGTGATTAAGACTGTTGTCGAACGACTGGAAAGTCTCTACAAAATCTTTTGTTGGTTGCTTGCAGGATGTGAGTGACAGAATGGAAAAGGAGCCGCTGGACGGACCAATCGTGAGACAGCTGGAGAGAGGAGGGAGGGCTGTTGTGAAGAGTGACTGGAGGGAGCATATCACAGTGCCACTGCAGACAGGTACGAGACCGAGGCTGAAGTTTGCACGTGAAGATACAAGACGTTGTAAAACATTTTTCTTGGTCTCTTTACATTAAACAGGAAAACAAAATCCTCTCTTTCCTCTCTTTGTGCCCTGACTGAGTGTGTGGGTTCTTGAGAAACAGTGTAGTATTAAAGAAGCTTAGCTCTGTTTTTCAGGTGTCCCTGTTCATTGGTTTCTAGTTGAATGATTATCAGGTATTCATTTCTGTGGTTGATGTATTGAGTTTTGTCTTCCTTTCTTCTGCAGATCTGCGGAAGTTCCGTTCCTATAAAGGTGGATCGGTCAGAGACCTGATGCGTGCAATGAGAAACAAGGTAGGGATGTATTTTCATGTTTTGTCTTTGAAAGAATGCGGTCTGTGAAGTTTGCCTCACTGTGACTCTCCCTCTACAGAAACACCATTACAGAGAGTTGCCTGCAGAGGTACAAGAGACTCTGGGCTCCATCCCTGATGACTTTGTCTCTTACTTCACCTCCCGATTCCCCCACCTGCTCATGCACACCTACCTGGCCATGCGGACATGTGCATCAGAGAGGCCGTTCCTGCCTTACTACTCCACTGCTGAGCAGAATGCAAAAACACAAGCCGAATACACACACCTCAGACCACAGAGACAAAATGAGCCGTGCACTCAACACCTGCCAACACACACATCATCAAACGCCTCACAACCACAGGAACCTGCACATTCTCTACAGCCGGTGCAGGTCGATCACACGGTAACAAATGGACCATCGCCCTCTTCATTACCAGATGAGCCGGTATCTTCAGATTTAGCAGTTCAGACAGTGCAGCCAGCAGAGTTAACACTTTCCACACACGTGGACTCACACAGTCAAACGGTGAATCTCACATCTGCCTCAGAATCAGCTACAGATCCTCTCAGGCAGTCTGAGTTGCACACACTGCCAGATCCTTCCTCACCGGACACACAACCAGTGTGAACTGGACCAGAGTCAGGTGGACCCAGCACAGACGGGAGCATTGCCAGTAAGGGTGGACATCAAATGGGGCCAAGCTGCTGCACTTGAAGCTGGTGAGGACCGGGCCTGCAGTGCCTGGGATCCACTGCCGGGTGGGAGCAGCTGCACCCTCTTTTAAGTGCCTTCTGCTCACCTGGGCGATAAATGTTCCCACGACACAACCGTCCACAAGTTCTGCTTCTGCCTCGGGGAAGTCTGAAAAACCAACAGGGTGTTGTTGGATATCATATTGTAGCAGGACGGAGAAAAGAGAATCTTTTGTATTTTATAACAGCATGTCCAAAAAAGTGTTTGTCCCTAAAATATTTGGCCTCTAATGTGGGAAACATGTCTGGATGTTGTTGGGTAGTTTTATTGTGCAATGTTGTATTTCTCAGTGAGCCTGTTCACTGTGCAGATGCTGTATGTATATTTTTGTACAGACTGATTCACAATTTGGATCTGCGATGTTAAATCCATTAATACGGCCGATGTGCCTTCTTTCTTTTTCTTTTTTAAACATCACTGTGCTGCATGGGTACAGATCTTTAAGAATGACTATGCTAAATGTGCTTGATTCCAGTTAATGCTGCTAGATTGCTTCGCTTGTGTCAATCAGGATTATTGTGCTGACTCGGTAAGAGCGGACGGTTCCAAAGGGCGTTCACTGTGACACCTGAATACAGAAGTTTTCTTATGATCATGTGATTATGTGGTCTGATTACAAACTTGCAGGTCGGCTGCAGAACGTTTATGTACAAAGACTTTTTTAAGAGCGTTTACATGAAGTTAATAACTTGCACATTAAAATCTTTTTTTTTTTATTCCTACATTTTTGCTCGTGGAGTCATTGCTTCATTTCAGTGTAAGGATTGCTTGAAGGTTGAATATTTAACAGAAGTCATTGGGTCAAAAAGGCTTCTTACAATTTATATTAATGTCTCTAAAAACCTGGACATATCAGGATTTAGAGCAATGAATACAATGTATTCTGATGAAGTTTAGCCAGAGACAATAGAGAGAGAGCACCAGGACATCATAAGAAATATCCTGCAGATAAGAATCAAATTGATTTTGTCTCCCTTTCCAATCAGTACAGAGATTTGTGTTCAACATGTCTTGGCTCAAAGGCGGAAACGGGAGCCAAAAAGAGATTCCTGTACCTGGTAAGAATGTCACGTGTCCTCCCTGTGAGGGCTATAAAAGGAAAAAGCTGACAAAAAATTCCATTGGCTCATGACAGTACGTCACCTGGTGCTGTTTTGTTTATACAGTACCTGATTAAATGTCCTTCCTTGCTGAATGTTAGGCTGTGGCTTGAAAATGTTATTTTGGCTTATACAATGATTCAGAGGTGTTGTCAGTGGTTGATTTGCCACAGTTTAGAGCAGCTTTGTTTTTCTTTGACATGTTCTCACGTCAGGGACTTAAGCTTTCATACATCTATATTCTCTCTTTAGTCCACACAAAAAGAAGGAACATGTATCTGGATACTAAACAAATACTAAAGCTACATTGAACAACAGTGAAAGTAGGACGGAAAGGAAAATAAAAAAAGTAGCTCATCTAGATTTCTCCTCTGCCTCTTCTTCCTTCAGGTCTACTTCATATCCAAAGCTCTGTGGTTTCCCCTTCCTGTTTCATTCTGCGTTCATGTTCACTTATTGTGGGTTTATTTTACCAAAGCCCATAGAAACATAGTTCTCTGGAGCACAGATGGACCTTCATCAAGGACTATAAGTTACATGTTAAACCATATACTATATTATAGTAGTGAGGCATGTATGTACTTTTCTTTTGGATTATTTGATTGAAAACTGGAGTTTAAATTATGGTGGGAGAAAAGTTGAAATGTTTGATTTGATTGCACAAAAATAATAGAAGTGAGCACCTCAACAAATACAAGTTCAATACACATGTGGACAAGTGTATATTACATTAATAACATTAATGTTTTATACCAAACACAGGGTTATTATAGGAATTATACAGTTCAGAATAAAAACGAACAAACAAATTACTGTAAGTAAAATATATTCACTTGACTTCATTTGACCGATTGAATAAAATCAAATAGAGACCGATTAAAGAGCCAATAGGAGACTGTAGAGCCCTTATTATTCATGAGCTGTGCCAAATGATTTAGATCACTAAACATGGCAGATATTGCAGTAAGGGCGGTGCACATGAGGGTAGGTCGATGAATTTCCCCAAAATCGAAACTTAAGACACTGAGTTTGCGCAGTAGGTCCAGTCAAGCCCGGTGACAGGCAGAACTATCAGGTGTTCAGAGTTTAGGCGGGGAAGCGGAAGAAACAGCAGCCCGAAGAAAACCAGCCCGGAAAGTGGAACAAGGCTGTTTATGTGTCTGCTTTTTGTCAAGGTAGGAGCAATGTTTGCCTTTTTTTTCGTGGTTGCTCATAAGAAAATCGCAGGGACATAACAGGAATGAAGGAAGTAGGGAGTATGGTACACCTGGGCCGAGAATGGAGAGAGGACCCTCGAAACCAAAGAAAGTTTGGTTTTCTTTGCATCATGTTTTACATCCTAGTGATTATGGGCTGAATTTTGCATGCAGAAAAATAACAACTGGTTCTCTTAGTCAACTTTCCCTCCTCACTACAAGAGAACTACTGTTTTAGTCCGACTATCAGCAAACCAAGAAAAACAAGAAATAAGAATTAATACAATTTTAAGAACATTTTGATAATTAAGATAGTTTGGGAAACTGCGTCTCTATCTTTCCCATTTAGAGTATAAATAACTTACTCAATTTTTTAAGAAGTGGTCTAAACTAACTCTGTTGAAACTAACTATAGCAAAGTAAAAATGAGTCACCATCAAAGCAAAAATGTCTTAATAATTCATGAAACTATCAAGCTTATCATCAAATTCCCTCTGTTTCAGACACAGGGTGTTTGGCAGCAGATGGTTCCTTATCAACTAAAGACACTACTGCTGAGGATGTGAGGTAAGATACATTTATAAACTGGCTACTAAAAGTTATATCTCATCCAACCAGCTTAAAAACATCATACAGTAGTTGTAGGCTTTAATCAATGTGATAAAGGTCAATAAAGGATAGAAAGAGTCAAAATATAAATGCAGTGTACCATTTCAAATACGTTTTGTAATGGCCCTAAATAGCAATGATGCATCATGCAGCCATTGCCGATTTGAAAAAAAGTGGAAATGTGTTTGTATGGAAATAATTACAAATACAAGCATTTGCCTGACCGGAAGGTGATCTGCGGAATATATATTTGTGTGTTTGAGATGTAAGTCAAATTTACCTGGATTCCAAGACGTCAGCCTCCTCCTCTTCCTCATTCAGTAGCTGAACACCTTTGACAGCAAACACATCATTCCTGAATCAAAAGACAAGTAGAAAATTATATCTTACCATGCAATGACAGTATTTTTTTAGATAACATTACTCCATGAAAACATACCTGTCGCGGTCTGACTGTATACTCTGGCAGGGTTGTAGGTTGCATTTGTTGCTGGAGATGATACTGATCGCCTTTTTGGCAAGCTGGAATAAAGTACTTTAAGGAGGTGCAGTAGGAAAAAAGAGGAAGTGAAAGGAAACAAAATAGTGAACAAATAGTGATATTTACTACAGCCGCCCCATATTTCTAGTGAGAAAAAAAAAAAAAAGGAATATCACTATTATTAAAGGAGGTCCTCAGGAAGGGCAGGAAGTGGAATTAGTTTTGCAACTGGTCTGACATAGGACTTGTCTTTAACTGATACTGATTTACATCACAAAGGATCTGCACATGTCTCCCTTTGCAGATGGCACAGAATTTCTTTGATCACACTTTGCAGCTTGATGAGTCCGAGCACAGCGCCAACAACGCTTGTTCTCCTTTATCCAGTTGACCTTTTGATCTTTTGTCATAACAATAAACTCTGGACATTTACTGATATGGTGTTCTGTTGAGCGACAATATGCGCAGGTTGCTGTGGGCTTCTGAAGGAGCTTTGACATTTGTGTGGTCTCATTGGGTTTCTGGCACTGGTGGGTAGGAGATACAGGGGACCGAAGAACTGAGGATGAAAACTCTGGCTGGGGGGAAAGGGGAACAAGAGGCTGTCTAGGTTCTAAAAAGGGATTAAATGGCTGAGAATGAGGAACTTGAGGATTGCAATCTTGGGGTGCTGCAGGTAAGCAGGACGCTGGCAACTCTTGGGAAGAAAGGCTAGGTCGAGGTAGACCAGCTGAGGGAAGCATCCAGGATTGATAAATTGGGGACGTGGGGTATGGCAGAAGAAACAGCAACAGGATGACGAATGACCTCTGGTGGACAGGAGGATCAATGGTACTATTTGGGTATAGCACCAGGAAACCTGACATTATGCTGATCTGCAGAAGAAACTGTTGGTTTGTTATCCACATATGGTCGGTTTCTTGTAGATGATGCAGATTTTGAGGAATAAGGAGTACATGATCTTTCCATGAAACTTTGGACATTCCTCATAGTCACCAGCAGTTCTTTAAGGATTTCAGTCTGATCAGTAGGTACAGGACAGGGAGAATATACAAAATCTTCAGGTTCATTCTCAGGCTCATATCTCTGTGGCTCTTCACCTTGTGTTTCATCCTGCATCCCATGTGTGTCTGTTACAGGATGTGTACAGTCTGTTTGACATGCTGCACCTTTAACTCGAGGATAATTGACTTAATTGTCTTGTAGATGAGAAGGCAATTGAGTTTTACGCTCTCTGAGCGTCGAAGAGTCTCATCTTGTGGCTGTGAATCCATGGCAATAGTCAGACTCCAGCTCGAAGGACCATGTAAAGAAGGGCTCAAATTTGAGGTGCTATCACCATGGGGCATCGGGTCAAGATGCAGGAATCCAACAAGACTGGATTTTTATGTAACAGGTTTATTTCCTTTCAAGTTAGGTGACTCATAAGGGTAACATAAGACACACATGGGATTGAGACATCCATGCTGAAAGACAAAATAAAATACTATTAGTACAATAAACAAGTCAAATTACATTACTTTCTGAAAGGAAATAAAGATAAATAAAGTGCTTAGGACAAATTAAAATGGACTAAATAGTAAAATAGGAGTGAAAACCACCTTACCATTGCTGAACTGCCACCCCATGTGAGGATGAAAACATGAGTGTAAGGGAGTGCAGTCTTAAATAAGGAGTAGGCAAGTGAATTCAATCTAATTAATTCGTGACAGAGTGCAAACAACGACCAATCAAGGGGGAGAGGAGAGAGTGAGAAACCAGGAAGTGTACTAAAGGAGGTGCAGTAGGAAAAAAGAGGAAGTGAAAGGAAACAAAATAGTGAACAAATAGTGATCTATACTACAGTCATTATGCTGGTGAATACAACTGTGCAGAGTATGTATAGTAACGTAAGTTTCAACACGAGAAACTTTGCATACGCGCTGCTCAGATAATTAGCAGCCGGACCTATCGTAACCTGAACCTGGGACAATATGCTGTCTATATTATCATGCTACGGGCTAAACTTCTGCAGACATGAGCTGACTTGGCTTTCAACCACCCGCTAATGTGTCGACTACTTTTCTCACCGTGCATCAGTCGAAATCTGCCCAAATAACTCTGACATATAAGGTTAGCATGCGTCGCTAACTCATCATCAGGGGACAGTAACGTTATTCTGACATTCTGGTCGTTATATGATATACTGAATGGGTTTGTGTTGAAACAACTAATAACTATGATGCAAAGAAATAAGACACAACATTTATAACGTTATGCGGACGTGGGAGAGACAACATTCTCCCTGTTGAACGCGATTACACTGTTAGATTGATTTACAAGCCATTATTTTATGGTGGAAAAGTTACATATTGGGGCTTTAACTAGACTACATTGACAACACTGATGTCTTCACTCAAAAGTTTGAAAATAGTGGATTAATGCCTGTTGAGACTTCGTACTAATAGTTTTACATTAACATATCAAAGTGCATTTACTCTACATGTCACATTCAGACACTGATGGCAGAGGATGCTTTGTAAAGTGACTGACCATAGGCATAAACTAATTCCATTCCTTAACATTCACACATCACTGGATAAGCCACCTGACAGTGATTTAGAATCCAGTGTCTTGCCCAAAAACCCTTGATAAGTGGACTGCAGAAGCAAGGATTGAACCACCAACCTCCTGGTTGAGAGATGATCAATAGTACAATTGAGCCACAGCCAGGCACTTAAAATCCATTAATCCTCAAATTTAAAGCATCCTATAGAAATGTTTTGTACATTACATTTAAAAAAGAAATTTGATTTCCATAAAGTCCTCTAAAATGTTAAATCACTTGGGCTGTAATCTTGAGTAGTGTTGATGATTTGATTGATTGAAATGTTTTTTGCATTGAACTAAGATTGAGTGACTCAGTGAAATGTCTGTACCAGGATGTTTGAAGCTTTCTGTAATCCAGTTTTAAGTTGGTTAAAAAATTGGTTAAAAATACTAGTGAACAGGGAATACTAGCTGGTGGCGCAGTGGTTAGGGCACGTGCCCCATGTATGGAGACTGTAGTCTCAAGCAGCCAGCCCGGGTTTGAGTCCGGCCTGTGGCTCCTTTCCTGCATGTCATTCCCCACTCTCTCTCTCCTTGGTTTCCAACTCTATCCACTGTCCTATCTCTCAATTAAAGGCCCAAAAATGAATCTTTTAAAAAAAAAAAAACTAGTGAACCAGTTTTACCAAAATCTGTCTTATTCCATGTGTATATTTATCGATATAAATGTATTTGTCAGAGACATAGGCATTGTTACACATCGGATTAAAGTGCAACCGATGCAATGTATATACTTAGGACTTCTAGCCATGGCTAATTTGCCGTCCATGTTCCTGGTTAGGCTTTTAGGAAATAACCCACTAAAATGTAAAATAGACATTAAAACTGATAAATGCATCAGACATACATGGGCAGCAACATAGATGCATAAAAGTAAAGTAGAATAAAAGTAAAGCAGACACAGACAGGCAGATTGATGATAATGACTAAGAATACAATAACTGAACAATAACTCAAATAAAAACTAAGTCAATTATGGACTCAATGTAACTGAATATTTTCTTTTGCAGATGGAAGTCGATAAGAAAGGTGAAACACCAACATTGATAATCTGATGGAAAGGAAAAGAAGATCATGGGTGAGTGTTGTGACAAGTTGTGTGATTTTTAAATTTTATTTGGTGGGACAGACAGGAAACAGTGGATACAGAGGGATGTGATGTGCAATAAAGACACCAGCAGGAATCAAACTGTCATAAGTGGCTATACAGCCTCCATACCATTAGTCTACCAAGCAGGGTTGGAAATGAACTTTGTTGCTTACCTGCCACTGTGAATAGAGGAATCAAAAGTCCAACAAATACTATATAGAAATAGAAATATATAGATATTTTAACTGGCAGCATAATGTTATAAGTAGAATATTATAATCCAGGTTTATAGTATTTAAGTACAAGGCTTGGCTGAAAATAAAAAGTTTCCTGATATAGCTGTTTCACAATAAAAGAAAGTCAATGACATTTACTGGGGACTTTCATTGTGCAGAAGCAGCTTTAGCAGAAATTTCGAGAGATTTTTGATAACACTGTAGGGATTAACACTATAGCCGCTCCTTTGACCATGAGTCACTGCCAAAGGCCGCTTCTTTTAATCATCTTGGACTTGAGAAAAGTGAGACATCAGTTAAAAAACACCATTAGCAGGTAGACCTGCTGTACTAGAGAAGCTAATCCATGCTATGCTACTCTAAAGTGACACAGAGCAAAGACTCTTTAGCAGATCATGGTAAAAACTGACACGAAGAGGCTGAGACCTGTGGTCAGTTAGTGGTCTTTTTAATGCCAAAACAAAAGACTGGAAGATACTGAAATGCTAATCATAATTTTTCTATATTAGGCCAAAGGGTTTCCATTATATTATACACATCATAACAAAGCTCATACTACTATAACCCTTTCAATCACTGAAAAACAGGGCATTTTGATGTTGAATGATATGCCCAAGAATAGGAGCAATATGTAATATGTGAAGTGAAAGATGAATGATTGCATGTGTTGACCGAGAAGGTTCAGCTAAAGCTAGGAAAAAACAAACCTAGTGCAGTGGTGGAAATATTTCAGTGTTTGGTCAAAAGTTGTTAGGCTTAAGGTTGTCAAAAAATGTGTATGCTTTTAGATACCACTCACTTGACTTACAGCAATACAAGCTTGTTTTTTTTGGAGTCATTTTCAAAGTTAAAGTTCTAATATTTTGACGACCCTAGTTCTACTGCCTCCTTGGAGCAAAAAAAAAAGTATTTACCTATTTAAAGATTGAAGTCTTCAATAAGAGCTAATTTGATACTGACAGCTTAATTTGCACTGGCTGTCAGTGGCAAAATGCTCAAAATGTCCCCCAATCTTTTATTTATAATCAAACCTGTTGCCTATTCCTTTTTTCCCCACCCACAGCTGACAAACTTGACCCATCACCCGAGGTTTGGACCGAATCTCAAGTCAGCACCTGGCTGAAATCGATTGGAGTGAAGGAGCAGTACATTAAAAAGCTTTATGAGGAAGAAGTAAACGGACAAATCCTTCTTACATTAAATGAGGAGTTTTTAAAGGCTAAGATTTGCATGAAATCAGGACCTGCTCATTTGATCATTCAAAAGAGAGATGAGCTCACAAACCCAAAGCAACAAGAGGTTAAGCAAGAGAGGAAAAAGCCCACCAGTGGTAAAAAAACTGAGTTGGAATTGAAATCAGTTCCTACAGCAAGTGGAGACCCTCCTGCACAGACTCATGAGAGTCTTGAAGATGTCTTAAAAGAGAGACAAACTTCAACTTCAAAGGAAGATTGCAGACCTCGACCATTTGATCAAGAAGGGATTGATTTCATATATGTAAAGCACAGAGTCCTGCAACCAGAATCAGGTGCTTTTAATCTGACATCTCCATGCCATGAATTTAAGTCATTTGCCATAGCTGCTGCATTGGATCGCACAAGACTCCAAGCTAAGTTTGCAAAAGAGGTCCTTAAATTTGCCACTGGCTGTATGAACATTAGATCAAATGGCACAATACACTTTGGTGTGATGGACAGCAAGGAGGATGCAGGTTATGTGCATGGTGAGATAATTGGTATCCCTGTGAAAGAGAGAGATATTTTTGTAGATGCTTTGGACTACATTGAAAGAAGTGTCTGTTCTGATAAGGAGCATGTACGCCAGTGTGTGCGGCCTCCAAGGTTCATTGAAGTTATGGACAGGGAAAGTACAGAAAAGAAGTATGTGGTAGAGGTTGACATTGTGCCTTCTATTAGTATTGTTAAAAGCAAGGTGTATGCAGTTCGTCTACCGAACTTCAAAGAGACAACTAACAAAGTGGAGTTTGACAAAGAAGCCATCCTGCGGAGGTTGGGTTCAAAAACGGAGCCAGTGAGTGAAAAAGACCTAAGTGATTTCTACCAGAGAGTCAAAGATCGGGATGCACAAAGGGAAGAAGCAGAGAAAATGAAGTTCCTTAGTGCCCCTGAAAACTGCCAAGACCTAGGACGGAAACTAACAATGCTGATGACAAGTGGGAAGAAATTCATGGAAAAGGATAAATGGTTCATACTCATCACAAATAAATTTCCACCTGATGACCTTTGCAACATTGACTGGCTGCTCAACATGAACATATTCTGTGTTTTTGACTTTGACCCAGACTCAAAGATATCGGGTCTTTGCAGTAGATACCTTCAGCATCACGCTGCAAACATGCATTCTCTACAGAGTTACAGGATACCAGGCGACATGAACATCAAAGAATTTGCAAACCAGTTGCATCTGTTTGAGCAAACAAGCTGGATCTTTTGTAACGGCCGAACTGACTACAAAGGAAATGAAACTCTGTGTGATGAAATGACTTGGATCAAGACAAAAATGACTTTCCTGCGGGAGTCTGTGTCTTTGATCTGTAAACAACTCTTGCCAAAAGGAACCTTCCAGGTCATTTTTCTTGTCACATCCCCAATTGAGAAACCACTCTTGCACACGTTTAATGAGTTTTTCACTGACATGGAAGGCCATGAAGACATCATCTGCATCTGTCCATCCCAGGATAACTTTCAGAAGTGGCAAAATTTTGCAGAGGGATCATGTGGAAAAGAAACTGTGAACAATTCCTGTGTGGTTGGGATGAAAATGAGTCACATTAATGCAACTCTGCAGCAAGTACAACCCTTTAATTCATGTGCCAGGAAACACTTGCCAGTGTTCGTGAAAGGGACTTGTCTTCTTGAAACACATGAAGAAGAACAGATGTATTCGCTGGAAATTCTGACAGTGGATCATTGTGATGAAACAAGCAAAGACTTCATCAGTGAGGAGAAAGCAAACATTGAACACCAATTCTACCGTGGTGGGAGAGTGAACTGGTTGAATTTTTGGCTTGCTGAACACAAGTATGTTGGAGAGGTCATTGAAAGAGATGCTTATCAAGAAGTTTCCAAACTTCTCCATGAAGCTTTGAAATGGAACACAGATGAAACTCCAGTGAAAGGTATTAACATCTACCATCATCCAGGAAGTGGTGGAAGCACTGTGGCAAGACAAGTGCTGTGGAACAACAGGAAAGATCTGAGGTGTGCAGTTGTGAAGCCCTCATACTCCGCTTCTCTTGTTGCACAACATGCAGTTGAACTAAGAGAGTATGAAGAAAAAGATCCACAGAAGTGTCTTACTGTACTGCTTCTCATTGAAGACTCAGAAAGGGAATACCTTGATGATCTCAGAAATGAACTGGAGGTTGCCGTTGACACAAAAAGAATCCAGTATGGAACTTCATGCTTCATTTTGTTGAGCTGTAGAAGGTCCTATAATCCAGAGAGGAAATGCAAGGAGTCTCCATTACAGAATGTGTCCGTCACTCACAAGCTGTCTAACCAAGAGAGGAGAAAGTTTTCTGGAAAACGAGAGGCACTTGAAGAACGATATGAACCCGAATTCATTCTGACTTTCGTTCTGATGAGCGAAGAATTCAATGTTGACTATGTTCAACATTTTGTGGAACATTTGCTTCAAGGCATTGACCGCCAATCTGTTGTCGCTCGCCTCATCCTCTATGTGGCACTGTTGAACACTTATGTTCAAAACTCTTTCATCTCCCAGTCTCATTGTGAAGCCCTGCTTGCTCTAACCATTCACATGGAAAGGTTTCACCAGCATGAGTTTGAGATATCACTTGGCCCCCAGGCTCAACTGGTTTTCTTGCATCTCCGGGATGAGAAGACGCACATTGAATCAATTAGAATCATCCACCCACTTGTCGCCAAGGAAATTCTCCAACAACTTTTGGGGGAACAGACCCAAAGCAGTTCAGCAATGAATTTGCTCTGTGAGAGTGTGCTATTTGAACACAGATTTGGAAGGGACGAATATTTGTCATTTCTGAGAGCACTTTTCATAAGGAGATCAAGAATAAGCAAAGGAGACAAATATGATAGTTTGTTCTCTCCCCTTATTGACCATGTGCGTGATAAGGAAAAAAGCCCAGCCAAAGCAATTGAGTTGCTCACTGAGGCATTTGAGCGTTTCCATAAAGATCCATTCTTTGCACAACAACTTGCTCGTCTTCATTATACTTATGAAAAGTTTGAAGAGGCAAAACACTGGGCAGAGACAGCAGCTAAACAGCAGCCAAACAACTCCTACATACTCGACACAAAGGGGCAGGTGTACAGGAAATGGTTCCAAGCTAAATGCAAGGTCATTGACAATGACAATGTGCCAAAGACGGCTCATAATACAGCAGATGCTGTAGAGACCGCACTGAAAGCTCTAGAGTGTTTTCAAGAGTGTGAGAAAGCAGCCAACGCAGACATGGAAAATGTGAACAATTCAGGATTTTTTGCTGAAGTTGAAGTTGGATGCAGTCTTCTCAAACTCATCTCTTCATTGGATGTGTTTGCATACAGAACCAATGGTCATTCAGAGTGTATGAAGTACCTGTTGACAGATTACATTCCAGAGGAAGTTAAAGATGCCTGGGAACCATTTCATGGGCGTTTGAAAAAACTTCAGAAAACAATGCAAGATGCTTTGGAGTGGATTTCAGAAGACCTGAGTTACTTTCAGACAGACATTGATGGAGATGAGGAAGAGATCCCTGGAAGTCCTGAAGAGAAGATTAGCCAACCACTGACTTGGCTGACAAAAAAATCTTTCGAGTATGGGAAGTACTTCAGTGAAGCCCACACTAATGCACTTCAGGGGCAATCAATCCCAGCCAATCTAACTCCATTCCAAAAACGCATGATGATCTACCATCTTGGTGGAGGTAACGTTACATCGATTCTCTCCAAGCTCACTGACCAGAGAGATGCAGTACGTCTCTTAGAGAGCATACTTTCTCTGTATCCCAGCAATCCATTAAAGGCTAATTTTGGTCAAAGGGATATTGTCAATTACATCACGGCCTACATTTCACTGAACTGCCTGTCTCCAGACACTCAAAAGGTCACTCCTCTGAAAAATCTACAGGCACTTTGTTGTCAGTTCCCATCTGATAAACGTAAATGCCTACCAAGTGCCCTGTTCCTGCTCACCTTGCTGTTCTGGCCAGAAGACAATGACACAAATCATGAGAAAGAAGCCAAATATGAAATTGTGCAAACTGCAGTTGAACACATGGAAAAGGGCTACTCGGCCAAGAAGAAGGACATTCCGCAGAGGAAGAGAAGGATATACACCCATTTCTTTCTGGGAAATGGGAATGGATTGGATAAATTTGTCCACAAGAGAAAGTTTGAAAGGGTCACAAAGGGTATCTCAGTCTCTGAGAAACGCATGAAGTGGTTTAGGGGTGAGGCATGGAAAAAACCAGAGATCGGCAAAATGCTCAAATGTGTTTCTGGATGGACTGAAGATGGGGTGGTGTACCTTGAAGGTCCTCAGAAAAAGAAGTTCAGTGTGGTACCTCTTCATGTACGTTCAGTCCCTCATAGTAATGAAAACATTACCTTCTACCTGGGGTTTACGTTCAGAGGCCCTGTTGCCTGCAACATTGTTGTGAATAAATAGTTTGTCTATGAACAGTGGTCAACATATGGCTGTATGTCAGCTTGTTGAAACAAAGGCCAGGTAAACATCCTATTAACAGCAAAAGATAATGAAAAAAACATTTAAAACACACAATTATGGTAATGACAGATTGTGATGCAAGCAATATTTGTAGGAACAAAGAAAAAACCTATTGAAGCACATGGTATGGTGTCAGTTGAATTGTTCTGTAAGATGTAAGGTACTTAGATTTACATTTATTGTGTCCAAGTTTATCCAAGTACTAAAAAATATTTATGTAGTATGTACGTGGACAATGACATCAAATGTATTTCAAATACATCTTAAGTGAACATCTGTGCTTAGATTTTGCTCATTTGTTTAAATTCAGTGTTGTCTTTTAGAAACGGAATGATGCTTAACAGAATAAAAGCATTAGGTGGCTGTTTGGTACCTCAAATCTGGTGACCAGATTATAATGTTTGACTTGAATGAATGTGAGGGTAGTGAACTTAGAATACCCACAGTTATCTTAAAACTAATGACACAATAATTATACAAAATGAATTGCAAGTCATTCTTAAGCACCTCAGCTTTTAGAATTTGTAAAAGCTACTTAAAGTTTACGTTTGCACTATATTATTTTCTTGGTCATTGCATCTGTGTTTTCATGATGAATATTATTAAAGCAGTTGGAGAAGAGCGTGTATACATATTGTAAAAAAAAAAAAAAATGTCCTAAATATGAAACTACAAGTAAAGTGAATATAACTTTCAACATCGTTACTTCAACTTTAACACTTCTGCCTGTTTATTTTTTTTTCCTGTTTTTTTTTTTTCTTTTTTTCACTTTTTTACATTTTGCACAATCTAGCTATATGGGATTTCTTTGTGTTGACATAAAGGAAAATGTTGTACCTGCCAACATTGCTGTTTTGAAACAAGTGTAACACTTGCATTTCCATTCAGTAAACATTGTTTTCTAAACTCTGCTTTAGTCTGTTATTTTTTCATTTCTGAAGAAAAACTGTATCAACATTTAAGAATCTTTGAAATTCTACCAGGAAGTTTCAATAGTTTTTTTGTTAGTAGAAGCGGCGTGACATCAATACAGTGGCTCTTTCACCCAACGTCTTCTACACAGGCTGGTTGCAAAATCACAGCATGTCAGCATCCGATATTCTGGCTTCATCCGGTTCAGCAGGAGGCTGATAAACATCCAGTTGTATTTCTTCTATGGTACATACACAGACATAGACATGGGTATATCTAAATAAGGACATCACACTTGGCATGGTAAATACAACATCATACTCCTATGATGCATCCCACTTCAAGCCTCTTTATAAAAATGGGAGAGTCACAAGGTTTTACAGTATCTATTAGGAGGGTATGGTCTTTTTTGATGTAGAGTCTATCACATTTATTTATTGTATTGTTTATTAGGAACCCCATGTGTCATTAACACATGGCCGCAGCTACTCTACCTCAATGTTAAAGTTAAGATATGATTTGATTGTGTCTTTTAGGTAAAAATCATACTTAAAGCCAGATATCTTACATTTTCTACAAACAAACCCTTATATTTGATTGAACTTAAGACATTATACAAATGTGTCTGCAAAGTATCAAGAACCAAAAAGTGTTAAAGAAGTCCATTTAAAAAATAAAACGATGTAGTTGGATTTATTTCCCGTTAACTTTTCTTAGGATATTACTTCTTTATATACTATTTATGTTATTTTATGTTTGATCTGATATCGACATTGTGTTTTTGTGTTTCTGCTTTTTGTGTAGGCCTAGTGAATTTCTTTACTTCTGACCGTATGTAATGAATAGTTGTTGTAAAAAAACTAATAAAGTTTATAAATTAAAAAAAAAAAGACAGGCGCGCATGCGCAATATGTCAACGCCCGTTTAAGGAGTTGTGTTTACTTAATTTTTGTAAGACTAAAGGAGGTGGAGGCTCGTTTTTATTCGTATTATTCAGTGTGTGTTTGTTTGAACACACACCTTGTTTTCTGCCGTGCTCGCACGCAGCTGTTAGTCTTTGTGAAGGGAAATGCTGTTTTATAACACTGTCTGTAAACTGTTCGACAAAGCTACCTGCTAGCTAACAGCTAACCATCCAGCTCCCTCTCAGTCAGAGAAAGTATCCACACAATGAAAAGTTCTGCAAGTTTGAACAAGTCTCATAAAGCGATATTCATTACGGATTTTTAAAAGAGGGTAAAACTGCTTAAAGCTTGCATTGCAGAGTGTATGCTGTAAGCAGGGTAGGGTCATGCTGTCTAACTTCACTGCAGCTGTGCTCCTCGCCTTGGCTTTGTTTACATGTTTTTACATCAACCAGATCTGCACTCACAACACCAGACTGGTTAGATCAGTTCATGCCATGCAGAATAAAACCACTGCACATGAAAGACTTGTTAGTGCTGATCCAGTAAGAGCACAAAGCAGTGTAGTGGAGAAGAGGGGGGTCAAACTAAAAACCATTAAAGAGACTGATACTTCCAGAGATGATAAATGCACCATCGCCCCAGAGAGTCGCTTTGACTGTGGTAGGGACAAGCTTCTCAGCCAGACAGAGTGTGAAGAGAGAGGATGCTGCTACGCCCCCCTGCCCAGCTCTGCAGGACCACCTTGGTGCTTCTACCCCGGTTTATACCCTGGCTATAAAATGGGTCCCTTCACTCCCACCACGCGGGGCCAGGCTGCCACCCTCACCCGTGACACCCCATCCTATCTCCCCAGAGATATCTCCACGCTACAGCTGGAGGTCATACAAGAGGCTGCAGGCTGCTTACGCCTCACTGTGAGTAAACAATATTCTGATGCCAGAATTTTAAACTTCGATATCATAATAAATCAAACATTCAATGAATTGAGTGCTTCTTTGATAAAGTGATTCAGCTCTAATTCTATGCACATCATTTATAAGGAAGTGCTGCTAATCTTTTTTTTTTTTGGGGGGGGGGGGATTTTTTCCCAAGTTAAAGGACCCATCATCTCAGCGATATGAAGTTCAGCTTCCAGTCGATGTTCCTCACAACAGATCTGATACACAGGATGCCCTCTACACTGCTGAATATCAGTCTGAGCCATTCGGCTTCGTAGTGCGACGGAAATCCAACAGAAGAGTGATGTGAGTAGTTCTGTGAGCTTATTCCTACTGTCATGGAGATAATATGTAATACATGGAGATAGTCGTTTCTTTGAAAATACTTCATTCACAAAATATATTTATAGAAATTAAGACAAAACAAGAGGTGCTAAAATCTGTATGATGCATTTTTTACACAGTTACACATTAACACTTATGCACCTCGAAGTAAGGCAGACACTGTACTTGCATCAAAGTGTTTTTGAACTCGGCTGCATAAAGTCGAAGTTTTTATGTCAATACAACTGACAAACATGACAGGAAAAGAATATAAGAAATTACTTTCAAAAAATTCAATGCGGGGGCGTGCTGGTGGCGCAATGGTTAGGTCGCGCGTCCCATGTATTGAGGCTCTCGTCTCAAGCGGGAGGCCCGGGTTCGCTTCCACCCGTGGCCTCTTTCCACATGTCATTCCCCGCTCTCTCTCCCTGGTTTCCAACTCTATCCACTGTCCTATCTCTGCATTAAAGGCACAAAAAGCCCAAAAATAAATCTTAAAAAAATAATAATAATAATTCAATGCAATCCAGTCAAACACTGCTCGGTACAATCCAAGTAGAAAACACATGTTCAATATTCATCCTCCAGAAAGTTTGAACAAGAAGATGTAACAGAACCTAAACAGTAGGTTGTGAAGGTTCACCTAATACAGTCAAATTACTTTTAAAGTCTCAGACATCTTATGTTATCGTATGGCTCCTGAACTTCATGCTGAAATGGTCTGTGGCATGGTGACTGTCTCCTTCTTACTCATCATGAACAGAATGAACACCACAGTCGCTCCACTGCTGTTTGCTGACCAGTACCTGCAGCTGTCCACAGCACTGGCCTCCTCCCTTGTGTCTGGCCTCGGGGAGCATTACACCCCCCTCGTCCTGGATCTTAACTGGACTTCTCTGACTCTCTGGAACCGAGACATGGCACCTCATGTGAGTCTATTGTAGTACTCAAGCCCTTATTTTTCTAAAAACATGTCTGGTCTCTACCGAGCCCATGAAGGCGCAGGTACGAAAAATAAAAAAGCTGTTTGCGAAACCGTAAATATAGCTATTTCTTAATTTTCAACTCTTGTCCCTAGTTGGGCCTTTGAGTAAAGAAACAGAGAAGCAAGTTGTACCCATGGTTTAAGATTTCATGCGCACAGTTTCCAAATTGTGCTCACGGATTTAAGATTTGTGCCCATGGATTTGTAAACCGGGCCCACAATTTTGCCAACAATTCCATAAATGGTGAGCACAAATTTGCATTGCTTTGCATTGCAAATTTGTGCATTGATGGCAAATTTGTGAGCATGGATTATAAACCTTTGCACACACTCTAGGAATTTGCAAACCATGGGTATGGATTTATAAACTGTGGGTATGGATTTGCAAACAGTTTTTTAATATTTTCTTACCTACGCCTTTGGGGCTCAAAACATTAAAATAAAATTAAAGAAGGAAGGGATATATTGTTTTGTTAAAATGCTAACAATGCAAAGAGGAGGGGTATCAAGCAGCTATTGCTTTGATTAAAAAGGCCCACCGACCAAAACAACTTCAACATTTTAAATCATGCCATCCCTGAACAGCAGCTTTTATCATTTTGATCCTCTTCCCAGTTTAAAGTGTGTCAACATCAACATGTGTCTTTATCCACAGGCTGACGCTAACCTCTATGGCTCTCACCCGTTCTACATGGTACAAGAGGAGGACGGCTTGGCACACGGAGTTTTCCTTCTCAACAGCAATGCAATCGGTACGAAGCTATCACATAAGACATACACAGATTATTTAATCTTCACACTCCAAACACTTAAATTAAGATATAATAAAATCTGTCTTTGCAGAGGTGATGTTGCAGCCGACCCCCGCTCTCACCTGGGTGTCTATCGGTGGAATTCTGGACATGTTGATTTTCTTGGGACCTGACCCTCAAAGTGTTGTACGACAATACCTGCAGGTCATTGGTATGTATTTTAATGGTTATCATTCTGCTTCACATCTGCAGGCAGTAAGACCAACATTCACCCCAGCATAAGAAACGTGTGGATGTTAAGTGTTTTGGATTATCTGTCTGCAGGTTATCCCATGATGCCTCCATACTGGTCACTAGGATTTCACTTGTGTCGTTGGGGTTACACGACCGCTAATACAACCCGGCATGTGGCACAACGGATGCATGATGGCAAATTTCCCATGGTAAATAAACAACTCACAAAGCTCTATCAGATAAAGATCTATAGATGAAGTTCGGAATCAAATCAACGCGTTAAAATATCCTTGACTTTTACAGATATTTGAAGATCAGACTGAATATTTTCTGGCACCATAAACTGCAAGTTTGAGTTAGAATGGCAGTCGAAGGGTTAATCTGGCCCAGAGATCTTGGCCTAAAAATGACAAAAGAAATCCTTTTTGTTTGTTTCAAAAAATCTTGTAAATGATTTTATTTTTAATCTAAATAAATGTTGACTCCACGTTCTGGCTCATTAACAGCAACAAAGATAGAGGTGAAAACAAGAGTACCAAAAGAAACGAGACAAGCAGGCATCGTAATCTACTCCGCATTAAATCATTTTTCTCTTTCTGAGATTAGATTTCTTACTCTCCACCTACAGGATGTTCAGTGGAATGATCTGGACTACGCAGAGAAGCGTAGGGTCTTCACTTTTGACCGCTGGCGATTTGCAGACCTCCCAGAGATGGTGCAGGAGTTTCACAAGAGAGGCATGAAGTACATCCTCATCCTGGTGAGACATTGAAGTCTAAACCAGCCAACAAACTGATTTTTATTGAAGTAAATATTTGAGCTTCTGAGTAGAAAAGGAAAAACGTAACACTTTATGGTTACATTTGTTATGGGAAAGTGTTATACTCTGAAGGAGCAAAAGAAGACATTACCAGTGTTTGTCCAGTAGATGGCAGTAAAACTGTTCTAACTTGTGACTAAGTCTTGTTCCCTGTTTTGGTTTTTGCACAAGGATCCGGGCATCAGCAGCACGAGCCCCCCAGGAACATACCCACCTTTTGAGGATGGAGTGAAACGTGACGTCTTCATTAAAAATGCTACAGGACACATCCTCATAGGGAAGGTTAGACTTTTCTATGATTGTGTGTTTTTATCTTCTTACTGATGTCAGTGTGAGTGTTTCATCTTTCCCTTGTTGTGTTTGTAGGTCTGGCCGGGCCCAACAGCGTTCCCGGACTTCACCAACCCCGAGACGAGACTCTGGTGGGAGGACTGCATCAGGGATTTTCATTCTAAAGTTCCCGTGGATGGTTTGTGGATTGTGAGTATTTAAAAACACACACAGAACTTGATTATTTAGATAAGATTAATAAGAGATCCGGTATGTCAGGTTTTCAAGTAGCTGTGTGCTTAGTTTGTTCACACCTTGGAGTCAAATAAAGAATGATATAGACTTTGTTTTCCTTCTCCAATGCTGCATCCAGGATATGAATGAACCGTCCAGTTTTGTACAGGGTTCAGTGGAAGGCTGTCCCGACGATGATCTGGAGAACCCGCCCTACACGCCCAGTAAGTCTGCCTCATCAGGGTTGTACATCATTAACAATTAAAAGATGTACAAACACAATAGATTTTAAGCCCTGAGTATACTTCCTGCAGTTTCCTTTTTTTACATGCAGAAATTTGATGAGGGATGAGATATTATATTAAACCCTCTTAGTGCGAGCCTACAGGTGGATGCTGGGGTACGGCTGAAAGCAAGAGCGCAGAACTGGTGCAAGGCAGAGCTGGTAATGACAGAGTAGAGGGAGAGACCGGAAATCTTGCAGCTTAATTAAACCGCTAATTGGGAGGATGTGTTCGTTAGGCGATTGTGGATAACGATGCATGTCAAGTGTGAAATCAGAGCAGCTCTAGTTGTCTGCCTGAAGGAGCTCGCAGGCGTCGCTTCGTTCACAGATTCAAAGTAGAAAATGAGCATCTTTGTAACAGATACAAAAAATATATCCAAATTTTAAAACTTTTCTACATTGTACAAATGTTATTATTATTTTTAGATGTATCATTGGCCTTTTTGTGTTTTTTTGGAGAGACAGGACAGTGGATCAAGTTAGAAATCCAAGAGAGAGAATGTGGGGAATGACATGCGGGAAAGTAACCACAGGTCGGATTCAAACCTGGGCCGTCCACTTCGAGGGACTACAGCCTCTGTACATGAGGCGTGCAAACTAACCACTCGGCCTGCGGCCCCCCCGAGATTAATTTTTTTAACTTAAATACAGATTCCTTAAAAACTGAGAACGAACAGTGATTGCACTTTCTAAGTTCCCGCCTCTGATTTTACATTTATGAATATAATGTGCAGGATTTCCTTCATGTTGCATTAAGTTACAGCCCGTGTCTCTCTGTTGTACAAACAGGGGTGGTTGGAGGCCAGCTGAACTCAAAAACTCTTTGCATGTCAGCTCAGCAGAAGCTGTCCACACATTACAACCTCCACAACATGTACGGGCTGACCGAAGCTTCTGCCACTCACAGGTCACATTCATTCTCTTCTTCTAGTTATATCGGGTTACATTTTTTAAAAATGTTGAACATCAACTTTTTGCCATTGTCAATTTCCTCCTGTGTTGGGAATACTGGAGCTGTGTGTGTGACCCAGGGAATATAACAATTTAATGTTGTTGTTATTTATTAATGATTAAATATACTGTATTAACCCTGTGATTTGCTGCCATCCTCAGTGCGCTTATGAAGATTCGAGGGAAAAGAGCCTTCGTCCTGTCTCGCTCCTCCTTCCCCGGCATCGGACGCTTCTCCGGAGTGTGGACAGGAGACGTCAGGAGTGACTGGGAGCAGCTTCGATACTCCATCCCTGGTGAGGAGACGTGGTTTCTTATTCATGATACAAGGGTCTTTTTTTTCTTAAATTTGATCACAGATATTTGAATTCATTTGATTATTATTTTCATTTTGGGGCTTTTCATGCCTTTATTGGAGAGACTGGTCAGTAGACAGCCATGACTTTAACCTCTGTACATGGGCCACACGCACTAACCACTAGGCTACCGGCGCATGCAATCATTGATGCTTTGATTGAGTTTTTTCTAGTTTTTCAAATTTAAAGTTTTTGGAACTCTTCATGTAAATCCAGTTTTGGACCAAAGTCCAACATCCAAGTCCAACATCCAAGCCTGAATTCATACATGTGGGAAACATGTTGTGGAATTAATGTAAGACAAACTAGGAACAAGTTGAAACCCTTTTGATTATTTAATCTTTTTCTAGCAAGTCCATTTGTGTTGGAATAAAAGGATCACACTGACCTTTTCCCCCCTGTGCCCCCCCCCTCCCTCCCCTCCCTCAGCGGTGCTGCAGTTCAGCCTGTTCGGGGTGCCTCTAGTGGGGGCGGACATCTGTGGCTTTGAAGGCAACACCAGCGAGGAGTTGTGTGTGCGATGGATGCAGCTCGGGGCTTTCTACCCATTTATGAGGAACCACAATGACAAACCGAACGCCGTAAGACAGAGTCACTGTGTGTTTGTTTTTCCAGGGCTCTTGCCCCTGGATGTTACATCCACAGCTTCTAGAGCGGCCCGTCTGTTTCATGTATTATGAATCGAGGTAACTCTACACCTTCTCATAGTGTGCTTGTCCCTCAGCCTCAGGAGCCTTATGTGTTTGGGCAGAAGGCCCAGGCAGCCATGCGGGGTGCGTTGAACCTACGTTACTCCCTCCTCCCGTTCCTCTACACACTCTTCCATCACTCTCACTCTTCTGCAGAGACGGTGGCCCGGCCGCTCTTCATGGAGTACGTGTCCTCTTTCCTTATCTCTGTCCTCTGTTCATAGCTTCCATGTGATGTCGCACATGTATTGACCGCCCTGTGGTGTAGTGTAGCATGAAGAAGTGGGTATACTCTAAATCTGTCTCTAAATGTATTTTTTCAAGGGTCAGGTCCAGCAGAGGATAAACAACCTCTGTTATAAACGGTGACATGTAAGGGCGCACTCACAATGAGCAAAGTTGTCCCGTACTGTACTTTAGCATGATTGCCCCCCCTCCCCATTCCCCCGCTGGCCTGCACTCACACTGCTCCAGGATGAACCGGGCCTGAGCACGGTTACCTCTTGAATATCACATTCTAATACAACAGCTGCACGGCTTTATGTGATCATGAAGCGTGCTTATTTTACAAGAAAGACAGACTCAAATTATAATTTTTTTTAAAAATAAAAAGTGACACACTGTCGGGTCAGCGTCCGCACATCAGAGAACAACGCAGAGAACATGACACTACTTTACTGACCGACCATAAACTTGCAGTTTGTCCTAAAGTCTCTTTTTTTATGTGGTTGTCAGGCGATGTAAACAGGTGTCGATTTGAAGAGATGGTACATTAACAAGCCCGTCACAGTGTGATCAATGTCAGCTCTTAAGCTCTTTTTGGCCTCCAGGCCTCCACACCGGTCACGGGACTGAAAGCTATGATTTGTCCCACCAAACGGAAATGATGACTACCACATGCTGTACTTTCCATGACACTTTGTTTTCCTCTGTCCCTTGTGTAACAACCTGTTGCAGGTTTCCCTCTGATCCAAACAGTCAGACTATAGACCGCCAGTTCCTGTGGGGGAGTTCACTTCTCATTAGCCCCGTTTTAGAACAAGGGGCAGTAGAGCTAGCTGCTTACCTTCCTCCTGGAACGTGGTACAGCCTGCACGATGTGAGTCGCTCCACAACTGTTCAATCCATTTCTGTTTGTTTGCTGTTGAAGGCCAATATATGTGAAGCTTTCTGTGCTAACATATGACCGAGGAGTTGGACTGTGTTCCATTGAGGTCTGGTTTTGCTCTCTAGGGTCGGCCTTTCTACAGTAAGGGTCAGTACCTGCTCCTGCAAGCTCCCCTGGACACCATCAACGTCCATGTGAGGGAGGGACACATTATCCCTCAGCAGGTGAGCTTCTCTCCTCTGCAGAAACTCGATACCACCTTTTTTTTTCTGTGTCATGTTTGGTTCAGAGGGGAGACAAAATGTTCTGGATTAATCTTTAATAGAATATTTTACGAGTAGCAAACAGACAACAGACTTTTCGTAGATCCTCATTTCTACTTTCAGTTAGCTAAAGCATGTTTGAAGGTCAAATATTATGCAAAATACACTTTACCATGCTTAGAAAATACTTTTATTCTGAAATGTTGCAGATTACTTTCATTGATAAGCAAAGAGACAGTGACAAGGAGGTTGTGTTTATAAATACGGTTCGGGTTAGCAGCAGCTTTTTATGGATTATTTTGTTTGACACGGATGCCTTTGATCAAATGTTTGCGTCAGGTTGTGTTGATCCACAACGCTGATGACATCTGAGAGTTTAAAAGCAGCTGAAACACTGAAGAGAAGAGTGTGTTTTGATTTGTTTTTCATCTTGCTTCTTTGATCTTCTTATGAAGGAGCCTGCTTTAACAACAACAGCCTCTCGCAGGAACCCTTTCTTCCTGACGGCGGCCCTCTCGGCAGGTGGCTGGGCCCGGGGAGATTTGTTCTGGGACGACGGGGAAAGCCTTGACACCTTCGAAACGGGGAATTATTGTTACATAATTTTCACTGCTGGACAGGTAGGCTGTGTTGTATTTCTTGATGTACGTCGCTTTATACAAAAGCGTCTGCTAAATTAATTGTAGATAGGGGAAGACAAATTATATCAGAACTGGAAAAGCTGATGCGGCCATGTTTTACATTTTACTGCAGCCCTTTTTATTGACCTGATAGTCTCTATAATGGATTTAAGTGTCATTTGTATAAACATTTTTTATCCTTCCCAGTAAGTTGAAACTTTACATTTCTTCTTCAGTCTCAGGTGTTGAGTGATCCTATCAGGCTGAATGGCGCCCTGGACGGTCTGGTATTAGGAGGGCTTCGCGTATTCGGGGTTCCCTCACCACCTCTTTATGTTTTAGCCAACGGGGACAAAGTCAGAGATTTCACCTACCGCACGGACACCAAGGTGAGTCTAGTATGACTTTATTTATTTATTCATACAGTTTAAAGTTACAGGGACAACGCACATTCATCACATTTCTGTAATGTGCCAGATTAGCACTCATGGCTCGTTTTCTACTCTAATCCCTGGGCAGGTGAGTGACAGGACAAAAGACACACATACAGGACACTTAGAAGCAGGGGCAGCAATAGCCTACTTAAAAAATAGAGGAGACTCAACATGTCACCTCAGAGTTTATGAAGGCGTTCTACAGATGAGTTTGTGTGTTGAATCAGCACATCAAAAGCTGATTGACATAAAAACACCTTCATTAAATAGGATAGCTAGGATATATTTGATATCTGCCACATTAATGTTGAATATAATACCTTTTATAAATCCCTTCAACACATTCAGTAATTTAGTTTGATTTGTATTTGGTAGAACCCATGTGTTTATTTTCAATGTTTACATGTTTCTCCTCAATTACTCATCACATCTACTGTTTACTGTCTTTGTGCCACGTCTGAAATATCTACTTGTGTCTGTGTGCCCCCCCTACAGGTCCTGACAGTGAGCAGCCTGGCCTTACCCATGACAAAGGGCTTCACAGTCCAATGGGCTCTCTGATGCACTGAACTTCATTACCCAAAACCCTTTGTGAGCCTTTGCTGGTTTCCCTGCTGCAGAGAACAGCTGCATATTTCTGCCAGCTTTTCTTGCTCAGCCTCTCTGGCTTTTGGATGGTCGTGATTTGGAAACAGCGGCTTATTAAAAAGTTAGATGATACGGGGGGGCCGTCATCCTGATTGACCTTTGTAGCTTTCTGCTACAGAATCCACACTATCTGATTTTTGATGAATTTTTAAGAACTGTAACTTTTAGTATGTTGAATGATGTTAATATTTTTTTTTAATAAAGCTTTTTTCATAGCCAAGTCTTTTATCACATCTATGTTTATCCTACGTCCCCTCCTGCACCTGGAGATCCTGAAATGGGTCCCCACTTTGTTATTCAAAGATCTAAAAAAAAGTATAATTTAGTTTATTATTTGGGCTTTTTATGCCTTTATTTAGAGATAGGACAGTGGATAGAGTCAGAATCAGGGAGAGAGAGAGAGAGAGAGTGAGGAATGACGTGTGATAGGAGCAACAGGCCAGATTTGAACCTGGGCTACCTGCTTGTTAGACTATATAGCCTCTGTACCCGGGGCATGCTCACTAACCACTGGGCTACCAGCACCCCCAAAAGCTACATTTTTAAACAAACAGTCTTTACGTTTCAATGCAAATCTGTATGAAGATGTGCCAAGTAAAAATCTTAAATCAAAGGTGAAGTGTAAAAAACACAACCACACAATGACAAAACCAGCAAAAAAAACATTTTCTCTATAATTTAATGTCATTTAAATGTTTTTTTTTTTTTTAACACAATACAGCTTCAATAAGTAAAAGTCATTTTTATTTGTAATTCAGTTCATTTAGTTTTTGACATTAAAGCATTAGTTAATCATCAGTTTTTCGTGACGATAACCTTGGTGTAAACATAATTAAATATACGACTGATTTTTTTTTTTTTTTTTAAATGCTTGTGGCAAAGTATGTATTTCCTAACCTTTGATCCCCTCTTCTAAAGAAAAAGATTGAAAAAGACCTTTATTTAAAAATTGGCACCACAGATTCACCAGCTAGTGGTTTATTGGAGAAAGGAGTCATCTATTGCGTAATGAAAACAGGTTTGTATGGGAGAGGTGAATCCTCCAGCAGCGTCGTGATGTGATGCTCTGACTCCAGCTCTGGTCCTGATGATGGAGAACCAACTGCATGCAAGCTTTTGCCTGTGACCTTTAAAACGTCACTGTGATGAAAAAGGCTCGGATGATGCTCAAGGAAGCCTCGAATAAATTGCTGACTTCCCTTAATGTGAAAAATATTTATGCTTAATAGAAAGCGCAGTCGTGCTTTGATGCGCCATCAGAAAAAAATCCGGGTTTATGTGTGAAATAAATGCCTTTACAACCCGGAAGCGGCGAAATTTAGGGGGATTGGTCCGGAGATGTTTCGTCAAGTTAGCAACACAACTAAGAAGGAAACGGAAGTGGGCGTACAAATTAAAAGCGCCCGAGCCGAATTCTTGTGAAACATAGTTTTACTTTGAAAGTTAAAACTGGAAGTGTACTTCAGCTGTAGAAAGCAGCAGCCAAACGTGTGGTGTCACTGTCGGGAGATCAACACAGGGATACAAACAAGACTACAGCTCCCTGACAGCTGGGATAAATCCAGGGGAAAGGAGGTGAAACGACGCCGGTGCCCGCTGCTCGGTTCCCCGCCGCCTGCCCGGTGACATGGATGTCCTACACGGGCTGCAGTAGACTTCTGCTGCGGGACTGAAGGTGAGCCGCTTGGCCCCCTTTTTTCTCCCTCTTCATGCTGCTTGCTATTCATTCATTTTCTCCCGCTTGAACAGGTGTATGCCACGAAATCAAGAAGCAGGGTGCATTCATCCTGCTCAAGCGGTTCAATCTTTGTAATGTGTAGCTTTCGCTGCTGTTGGAGAAAACTTTAAAGTTGCCTGCAAACGTGGACGCCGTCAAATGTAACCAGCAAAGGATTTCGGCCATGGTCTTGGAAGCTACACTAAAATATTTATGCTCAAGGTGGTACAGATAGAGTCCCTGCTCGGGCTAACCATGACACAGATGAATAGTACTACAGGGCCTGTGTGTGTGTGTGTGTGTGTGTGTGTGTAAATTGTGCTGTGGTGGCAAAAGCCTGGTCCCATCTTCTCAGCTGTGCTCGCCTCCTGTCAGGCGGATGCTGCCTGTCAGACTGACTGTAACGATGGCTGATGGAGTCCCCGACATCATGGCACGCCTCTGCTGCTGCACTGTTACTACACTGAGGCTTTCCCAGGACAGGAAGAGACCACCTGCAAGAAATCTGCTTCGTTTATTTGTGTGAACATAGAGTTTCACAAATCCCTTCAGTTCACATTTTACTGCACTGTAGAAGAGGACAGGGTTGTTACGATACCAGAATTTTGAACATTTCGATATGATACTTGTTAAAATCAATGATACGGATATCTGTTTTAATTCTACAGCAAAAAAAAAAAATAGCAGTCCTAGGCCCCCAGCATTGGGTTATTTCTTGTTTCCAGTTGTGAAAAATTGCAACTAAACTAAATTGCACAATGCAATGTTTTGATATGTTGCCCATGTCATTGTGCAGCTTATACAGCGTGCAGGAGTTTGCTTGCAATTTGTCACCTCATTCCTCACTCGTCCTCTCCTTCAAACCTTCAAAGAACTTTTTTACTTTGTTTTAATTAGCAATCTTTGCACAGCGCTGCAAGAGACCTGAACTGAATGCTTGCATCTTTTTTAGACTCCAAACAGACTCGAGAAGCAGCAGTATTTTCCAACCGGTGAATTTAAGTTACCCACCACTGCTCTCTCTCTCTTTATCTCTCTGCAGCTTTTGGTTGACAAAATGACTGAGGATCTATATATATATTTTTTAAAGCTTTGTAAGACCTAAAAAGATTTGATATGTTTAAATCTGTGTCTTTCCATGCATTAGCCTACATTTCTGCACAGACTCTGAGTTGTCCATAAAGTTTCCTCATAACGTCACCAGCCTTTTGTGTTTTCCACATGAACCTTGTTTTTCAGGCTTCTTCGCGTCGCGCTTCCTTTTCACAGCCCGAGGACACATCAGTTTACAGTGCAGACTATAGGTGTGCAGACTATAGGTGTTTAGAAAGAATTGGCTTCTCTATTCAAATGTCAGTGTGACAGCTTAATTAATGTCGCCCAGAGGCGAGAAGCTTAGACTCTGAGAGTTTGAAGCTTTTCCATACTGGGGGCTAAATTTTCAAGGTGTAGGTATCTGATACATCTCCTTTTTTTTTTTTGGCACGCAATGCATGACAAGTTTGTCAGTTGCATGTGATCTGCAGGTCGCAGGGAGACCAGGCTGGGTTTAGGATGTGAGTCATTTGATAAAACAGTGAAAGGTCAGAGAGGAGAGGCGGTGTGTGAGCGGGCATGGCGAGGTGTTGACAGCATAAAAGATGAAGCCAGGAGAGATGAGTGTGAGGACAGCCAGACTGAACGACTCCTATCAGCCCGAGCCTGTAATCACACACAGACTGAAATAACCACGGGATGGTCACACGGCAGTCAGTCAGTGTGTTGCTGCTGCTGCTGTGAGTTTGCTGCAAACACATGTGTGTCATGCTGAAGACCCCAGCCTGTCATTATCTGCACATCATGTTGAAGTAGCATGTTTTCAGAGTGTGTGCAGGAATGCAAAGTCACACACCCCGCTAGTCCACTCTTGCTTATTTAGAAGTGGATTAGTTTAGCTCTTTAAGAAGCAGTTAGCATGCAAATAGCCCAGTGACCGCTGATGTTGTGGCTCGTGTGTGGCTCGTGTGTAGACGAGTGTTTGCATGGAAGCCAATTCTTTGTCCTTCTGTTTAATAAAAAAAAAGTCTGACGCTGTTTGAAATGTAGATAAATACCCCTGTATTTAATCGTACAAAAACAACAAGTCAAATGTCAATACAGAGTTTTAAATTGAGATTGGAGAATATATTTCCATTTCTCCCTTTCATCCTTCTGTCCTCTTCTTCTTCGGCCACTTAAAGGAAGAATGTGCGACTTTTTGATCCAGTAGATGTCGCCCCCTTGAGCACCAGCATGAAACCAAAACAAACTGCTGTTTGGTGACACCTCTGCTATTCTGAAGCCTCCGCTCTCCTCCAACAACGCATCTCCAACCGCGTTCATTCAAAGGAATGATCAATTAGAACGCACCATAATGAAGCACCATTAAGTGAAGCAGCTGACAAAACTGTCCTTTGCTCGAGCTGCATTAGCCTGTGTCCTGTGGTGTTGTGTTAGCAGGCTAATGTTAGCACACTTTGGTTAGCTCGTAGCTTCATATTGCACACAGAATGACCATGATATAAACAAACTTAAGTGACATCCAAATAATCAGTGAGTATGTTCTTCTTCTTTTCTCTAGTCCTTGACTGAAACAGCTTTATATTCAAGGCCATCCCGTCCATGTTAACACGATGTAAACACTGCTCCAACAACAACACAGCTGGCGGGACTCGAGCTTCTCACTCATTGTAGACAGTCATGAGACATTTACAGAGGAGATACTCACTCAGTGAGGAGTCATGGAGTGGTGACCTGATGAGTCAAATTTGCAGAGACATCTATTTATCTAATCTAAAAAAAAATAGATTTAAATATTTGGCACCAGAAATATATATTGCCTTATTATGTAATATAAATACCGCTCCATGTATTTAATCTTACCACCCCTGGAGTAATCACAGTACACTTGACATAAGAACAGGATGATCCTGCTCCATATATATCCTCCCTTCTGTTTGAGCATTAACAGGATTATACTCCTCGTTGTATTGCTTCTTAATTGCTGTGTGAAATTGCTAGATTGCTTGCTAGATGACGATTAATTGGACACAGCAAGTGTCACTTCTGGCTCTCAGAATGTTTGTCAACTAAACGATCAATCAGTTAAATAAAAAAAGAGGATGACCCCCCCCCCCCCCCCCCCTAATTACTGACATGTGCCCCAAACAGCAGCACCTTTTGAAAGACGTGTAGGTCCTACTGTGTAAATGGATAAAAGCATCCCCACTCCCCCAATGCATGCCAAACGATGGCCTTCAGTAAGTCTCGGTACAGATTTCTTCTCCGGATTTCATGCCAGTCGACTTCCTGTCTGAGGCCGGGCATCAGGAAGTGGGGTGCCTGCTTTATCAGTAAGAGGTAAACACGTCCTCGGAGGAAAGAGGAAGGAACATTCCTCAGATGGAGTGGGGAGGATGTGTCTGATTTTATGCTAACAAGAAAACAACGCTGCACACAGAAAGTGAGCAAAACGATACAGACAACCGATGTAAAGGTAACAGAGGGGAAATATCTGAATGAGATCATGTAGAATTCATTCATTCATCCTACGGGAGGAGTCTGAAAAGGAGCAGAACAAAACTTTGAATGTTATTGCTTTTAGTGGGTCTTTTTAATCCTGAAAAGGAGGATCCCTCTGAGCCTCTTCAGAGAGGACACAGCCTCAAAAAAAACATCTGAAGATCTGCTCTACTTTGAGCTCTTCACACGAGTCTTGCTCTCTGATGTGATGCTGTTAGACTACAGAAGTTAAAGATGGGTGCTGTGACACGCTGAACCTGATGTTTATGACATCTGTTGGCTTCTGATAAGTGCCTCGCTGTTTCACACGGACGTGGGTGAAGGCTGTTTGCACAAGTCTTTGTTTGACATGCTTTGCTTACACAAGGTGGGACAGGCTTTAGTCACACAGAGGTACAGTATCCACTGAGTGTGTGTCAGTACAGGTGCAGGTGGAAGTGCTGAATAAGTGTAGAGGGGGGGAGAGGGGGATCCTGCAGTAAGGACACTGCAGTAGGTGTGAGGTGTAGGGGAGGATGTGTGCTCTCTTATAGTGTGACTGTCCTTCAAATATTCACCTGCCATTGACTCTCTCGTTTTTCAAGTGGACCTGAGAAATAAACGGCTCTGTTCTTCTGAACTGAAAAGATAGTTATCCAAGAATTATGAGAAACAAATCATCTGCTTTGACTTTTCAGAATGAAGACAAAATGTAACTCAGAATCCAAACAGAAGCTCTCATGCTTGTCAACAGACAAGTCAGGCAACTGCTTGGGGCCCCAGACCAGTAAGGGGGCCCCTGAGGGCTAACATGGTAAACCAAAGCAACGGCAAATTTTCTAATGACAGGAAACCTCCCTAAGGGGGCCCCATCTGACAGCACTCACTCTAAATCCCCTGCCAAGCGTCACATGCATTATTTCTTTGAAAACCAAAGTTTGTCAATAAGGATCATCAAAGAAAATAAAAAAGGATCTATCTGTCTGTAAGAGAGAAAAAAGAAAGAGGGAATACTATTAAGCGTTGGGACACTGGCAGACATTATGGTGATGAATGAAGGTTAGAGGGCCCCACAAATGATTTTTGCCCGGGGCCCCAACAGACTCTAGAATCGCCAATGCATTTAGGCCACTTAAAGCTGCTGTGGGTAAAACTTTTGTGCCGATTATGGCGCCCCCTGTGGTCAAAGCTGAACCTCTTAACTCTTAGCTAATTTTGCCCTGTTTGTGTATAAGTCGTTTTTACAAGATAGCATCCTGCAGTGGTTAGCACTGTTTCCTCACAGCCAGAAGGTTCCTGGTTCAAGCAAAGGATGGGACAAGCGGTATAGATTATGGATAGATGGATGGATGGACTTTGCTGTTGTTTAGTTATAAAACTCATTCTGATCATCTCAAAGTTGCAGCACTTCCCCAGGATCCACTTTGTGAATTCTGTCTGCACTTTTTTCTCTGCAGATTTTTTGTCTCATGACGCTTCAGTACTTTTAGTCTCTGATGTCCTCACTTGTTTTTCCCCTCTTTTTTGTGTCTTTTTTTTTTTTTTTTTTTACTGCTGCCATACATCTCTATCACGTACTGTCCTCTCCCTCCCCCTCTTGACTTTAAACTCCCTCTCCTCCTTTGCAGAGGATATGGGCCCAGAGTCCCCGCGCCTGAGGAGATGTCTCTGGGTCGGCTCCTGCGGCGCGCCTCCTCCAAAGCCTCCGACCTCCTGACCTTTAATCCGGGTGCGGGGGGCACGTCGTTGCGCTCGGGCCTGGATGGCGAAATCATTTTCTCCAAAAATAACGTTTGTGTGCACCCTGCAGAGCCCCTGCCCGGCCTGGCGGAACACCACCCGGGTAAGGCTGGATGGATGCTGACAGTGTGGATGTACATGTGATGAGAGACATAATAAGAAATAATCCCATAAATTATATGTATTTTAATGTTTTATCCTGAGTCTTCTTTTATATTTGATAAAGGTTGTAATTTGTATATATTGTATATTTCTTACTCTGGTCTTCAGGTATCGCTCTTCTTTCTTTCATACTTTATTCGCTCACTCTATAGGCAACACACACACATACTAATGTACCTGTCCCAGTGTTTCCCCTACCATTATATTGATAACGCCCCCCCCTGAAGGTCTTTATTTTTGGGCTTTTTGTGCCTTTACTGTGCCTTTATTGTAGGGATAGGATAGTGGATAGAGTCGTAAATCAGGGAAAGAAGTCATTTAAGGATACCTTTCCGATAGAAAAGGGCAGCTGTCATTAAAAGTAACACATGAACACCAAGATTCCTTCAAGTTTTTGTGTCGTCGTGTCGGCATATCGGCTTGTCCCCACCCCCCCAACGCTGTAAACCTAGGGGAAACACTGTGTCCTGTCCTTTACCTGTGAAAATAGCAAAAGACATCTAATATAAATAAACGCAGAATAAAAATCACATAGCACACATACAGTGTCGGGGACACTGACGCTTCAGTGTTTAGCCAGCTGCTGAGTTCTCTCTCTATTTCTCAAAAATCTTCAATATTTATTTAGTTCAGGTAGAATCAGTTCTATCTGAACACCTGTTGGTTTGACGCTTGCCTGGCAAACCAAACCAACGGCTGTGTGGGGGTGCCTTAAAACCGCCTGCCTTCTCTGGTCCAAACAAATCCAGAGCATTCAGGACCAGAATCTAAAGTTAGAAGGAGGAAATACTGACTGCTGCATTGTTGTCAGAGAAGCCAGCACTTCAACATAGCATGTTTCCTTAATGTCTGATGATGTAGTAAGATCATTTTATTATTTATTTCCGTAGATATCTTACATATGTTCCTTTAAAGTCTAACCATAGGGTTTAAAACAGGCTGACGTTTCTATGCTTTTAAAAGAGTGTTTTTAAGTGCTTCGTTGCTGAGCTGATTTTAATCTTTTCCTGGTTTGAACACTAACAGGATTTCAGTTTTCTGTTCAGTTTCTCTCTCTCTTATCTTCTCTGTCTGTCATCGTTCATTTTTACTGTGTTTCAGTTTGATGCATAGTCACCTCTCGGTGTTGTAACCTCTCCTCTGGTTTCATGTTTGTGTTTAGGTTGCAGCTGCATGCTTCTTTATAAAAGTCTTGTCATTTCCTCTCATGTTACCTGATTTTTATTTTTTCCTCCTTAATGCTTCTGACTTATGCTGACTGGGTTTCTGTTGCCCCCTGCAGGCTACCTGTGTGTGCACACGGAGAAAGATGATAGCCTGGGCACCACTCTGATTCTGACATGGGTGCCCAACTCCCGCATCCAGAAGCAGGATGAGGAGGCGCTGCGCTACATCACGCCAGAGAGCTCCCCTGTACGCAGGAACGCACGCCGCAGGGGCCGACGGTATGTGAATCTCAAGTTATATTTTTCATGGTGGCTCTTTGGTATGAAGAATTTTAGTCAAGTTTATTCCTTCTGTTTTTTAATGATCGTTTGATAGAAAAAATTGTCAGCCCTGTGTCAACATTTCGCACAACTCTGATGATGTTTTAAAAAAACTAAATGTCAGTGTGACCCTCTCCAGGCCTCACTCGCGGCCCCCTGCAGCCCCGGAGGAAGAAGATGACGAGGAGAGGAACATAACCAGCAGCACCTCTGGGGAGAGCCACAGCCTGGTGGTGGTGGAGGCGGGAGCCGATCCATCCTCACACCAGCAGCCACTGCCTTCGACCACGGAGGAGGGTGACGAGCTGTCGGACGAAGTGAGCCGGGACAGCACCATGGGGTCGGACTCGGACACTTTCTCCTCTCCCTTCTGCCTGTCCCCCGTCAGCGAGGCCCTCTGTGAAAGCAGCGGCTCCGTCTTCCTGGACAGCGAAAGCAGGTCAGTGAAAACCTTTTATGGTGATCCATGTTTTTACACAGCAGAGTTAAGTTCACTCTTTCAGCAAAGACTCCTTCATTCACCTCCTCATGACTCCACAGCGAGCGTGTGGATACCATGAGCACTGTGAAAAAAATCCTTCTAAGTGATTTTATATTTGTCCAACCTCCTGCCGCTCTCTTTCTCCTCTAATGTCCCCTCAGCTTTTCATACAAGACAAAACAGTCTCAAGAATAATCTATAAAAACAAATGGGATGATTAAATTCTTCTGATTTATTTTTAGAGAATGAGAGAATGACAGTTAAGCCGTTTATTCACGGGTTGATCGAGTGTTGTGGAAATTCTTTACCTTGTCATCGTTCATGCAGTCGGTGCATAGACTCTAAATAATCGAAATACTCTAACTTTCAGTCAGCCTAACGACAGGATGAGATCTGGAGCTGAGGCGGGTTTTAAGCCTCTTGACAAACCGTTATTCTGCACCCGCCTGGCAATCAGGTCAGCTACACTCCTTATTGTGAATAACTCTCATGGGCAGCTGTGGCTCAGTGGTATAGTCGGTCGTCTCTCAACCGGAAGTTCGAGGGCTTGATCTGCAATTCCTGGAGTCACGTGTCTGATTTGTCCTTGTGCAAGACTTTACATAGCAACTTCTGCTATCACTGTGTGAATTTGAAGTTTTGTGTAAAAAGCTCCTTCTCCAGGTGTCTCAACGTCCTTTGTCCAAGAGATCATAATATCTAAGAGACAAAAAAAACAAAACACAACTGCACACTGAACATCAGCATCCCGGACACTTTCATGATTGTGTATGTGTACAGGGATATAAAAAATCAGCGTTCTTCTGCTTTTAAAAATCAGATCCAGAATAAGATGAGAACCCAGATTAGGTTTATTTGGTAATTTTTTTTTTAAGTTACCAAAAGCCGCCACAAGGTGGAGCCAAACAGAAAAGAATTGATTGTATGAGGGAGTCGGAGAGAGGGGGACGCTCGGAGGCCTCATGGTGGCTCACTGCACAAACGCTGAAGCGTCTCTTCTGGGGAGTGAGAGCAGGTAGATGACTTCAGCAGGAGGCGTGAAAAAAAGCACACCCGAGTGAAAATGAGTCGGCTGATTAAAAAGCAGCTCTGAATCGAAATGTTTTTATAAACCCACAGATGGCCCTGAAATAAGTCCCCCCCCCCCCCCCCCCAAAAAAAAAAAACCCAAACCCCAAAAACCCCACAGCTTTCCAGAGACTTCTTCTTCAATCAAGCGAGCCATCTGGACGAGCGACTGCGATGCCTCTTTCGGACCTCATGGGCTGTTTCGCCTTTAAGATTCCCTTCGTGGTCGTTTCCTCACGCAGCTATTTGGCCTGACGTGTTGCCCAGAATGTGCGAGCCTCTGTGTCAGTGTGTGTGTCAGAGGGAGTGAGAGGAGCCTGTCAGTGTGTGTTCTGGGGCCTTTTTTTTTTTTTTTTTTAACCGCTCTCAGACCCCAGCTTGCTGTAAGTGCAGTCAGTGTGTGACTTGGCAGTGCTCTCGGCTTCACAGCTTCTAACCTTTACTCTGTCCTCCTCCTCTTCTTCCTCGGCTCCTCCGTGCTTAAACTCTCTCTCAAAAAAACCTGGCGCTTGAATACGTCCTAGCCTCCTTCTCCTTTCCACTATCAGTCCATTCTTTCCACTTTGCATCCTTTCCTCTCTCTCATTCACTCTGTTTTTCCTCAATATTGTTTCTTTCGGTGTTGCCCACCTCTCAAATATCTCCCCCCCCCTCCCCTCCCCTCCCCTCCTCTAACCAGAGTCTGTGTGAAGCCCTTTGATTCCCAGTGCTCCCGGGGTTGTTGTGCTGGGCTGAATGTCAGCTCTCCGGATTAGAGGACTGAAGAGAGCGGAGCAGCAGCCAAAACCCTGGAACCCACTCAATCTCTCTTTCTCTCTCTCTCGCTTTAATTGACACTGTTAAGGGGCCGGGAACTGGAAACATGTCACTTGGAATCATTCAAAGAGAAAAGAACGGCGTATGGGAGAGCGAGAGCGGATGAAAAAGGGGGGGGAGGAGGAGAGTGGTGGGAGAGGAATCCACAGCAATCTCTGTCGAGCTTCTTTACAAGTTTCTTTCAAATTGAGCCGTAGTTTATTAAACCGCCTGCTCTACTTCACTGAGGCTTTATTAGCAGAATTGAAGTGATAATAACTCAGGTAAGTGGTTTCCAATGTAGTGAGGCTTTAACACACTCTCAAGTGTAACACTCGGTTCTCTCGGGCATATGTCCAAATGTAGATGTGTTTTTATGTCTTGCTGCAAAACAAATTCCCCTTGTGGGACAGCGAAGAGAATCCGATCCGATCGAATCACTTCATGTATCCCGACGTTGTGAATTAGGGGAAACTTCACGATTTTCAAGGCTTAAATGAAGGTTGATGAAAATTACACTCAAGACACTTTTCAAAAAAAGAGCAGCTATAGACCGTTCTCTTTAGTAATTTTAACACGTGCTTTCCTGAAAACGTCATGCAGACCGCCCCCTGAAATCTGCCTGAGTTGTGTTGTTCACACATGTCCCTCTAAGCGGGAGACTCAGCAAAAGTGTCCACTATTCAACACTATAATAATAAATTCTGCCTTTACATTTACTTTACATTCACAACAGAGAGCAGCAAAGAAAAAATCATACTATTTTTTTTTATACTTCCGGCTGCCTTTTCACAGTTTTCACATTTACTAGAGGGCTGGCAGGAAAAATTCCAGTTAACAGTTTCAGTATATAATTGAGCTGTTTGTGTTCACACATGCAGCTCACCCAGAAAACTCCAGAAAGTTTTCAGGGGTCTTGTGCATATGTGAGACGAGAGCTTTATTTGTTATAAATAAGTGGAGTTTTAAAAGTAGAGCGTGGTGCCTGCCTCCCGGGCCCTCACTGGTAGATGATTCTGAAGGAGTGGAGCCTGATAACTGACGGCTCTACCTCCCATATTACTTTTTAGAGACTGTAGGTACCACAAGCAGGCCTTCACTCTGGGAGGGTAATCTTCTAGTTAAGTAACACGGCTCTGTGAGCACTGTCAGATTACTCTGGAAATGGAGTAATGTGATTTATTTTCCTAGTTCTTGTCAGTCATGGCTGATTGAGCAGAACTGGAATAATCCAACCTTCAGGTAACAAATGCATGGACTGGTTTTCCTGCAATATTTTGACACAGGTTGTGCCTGTGTGTCCAATCGGACTCAAAGCTGATCGTTTGCTCTTACTGACATTGTTCCCTTTTTTCTAGATCCTTGCTTGTGTTGTACTTACTCTCTGATGTACGTCGCTTTGGATAAAAGCGTCTGCTCAGTGAATTGTAGAATTGTAGAATATAGTGAAGGTAAAAAAAAAAAGGCTGAAATGTGAAGGGCATATCCAGGTCAAATAGAAAATCTAAAGGGCTTTGTATGATTAAACTCCTGAAAACATGTAGCTGACTTACATGTCATGTTGTGTCACTACTTTCAAATTAGTTAACCATGTTGATGTTTTTTTTACATTCTCACTGTGCTGACCATTTCCCAGTGTGTGCCTGCAGAGCCCACACAGCCCCCCCCCCCACCTTTCCCCTTCATCTCTCAGCTCCCTGCAGGGATTATCTGAAGGGGCTTGGGAGTCCCTGGAGGCCTGTAGTGCTTGGTTCTGGTTCTCAGGGTGACCTGGCAGCACCTTTCCCTGTGGGCTAAAGTCTGTATGTAGGGAGAGGTGTTATGAAGGGCCTGAGGGCAGTTTGATCTCAGTCTGGCCTGGTGGGACGTGCAGCAGCCTGACTCCATCAAAACAGCTTGTTTACATAACACAGCTCTGTACAGTTGGAGGCTTTGTGTCTGAGCAGAACCAGGCTGCTCGACGCTCGCAGACGTTGTAGACCAATCATTGAGTTTCGGCTTGGATTCAGCACAGCAGACAATCCACGCCTCGATGCAAAGTGTCATGTGCTTCCTCGCCTTGTTTCCCAGAGTTTTTGCACTATGTGGAAGAATACGCAACAACGCTGTTGCATGCATATGTACAGCGTGCCAAAGAATGAAGGAAACGCTTTTCTGTGAAAATTCTCCTAGGCCTTGTAAACACCCATAGTTTGACAGTCGTTGGGAGTTGTGAGAAACGAGTACAGTAGTCCTTTAAATGAGCTCCTACAGATTTCAGATGACTTAAGCAGAGCTCCCCTCCCGCTCTGCTTTGTGGCGTGATACATGAGACAGCACGCAGTAAATCAACAGATAGCGGAGGAAACGCTGCAGCTTGGATTGATCAGTCCTTGTTATTTTCCCATCTGCTGACGAGGAAATGATTAGCCATACATGATTGATGCAGGGTGTGATAGATTACAGTTGGCTGGCCTCCACTGTGGCCAGTACCAACACGTCACTTTTCTTAATTTGTAACATTTTTCTGAAGAGGAAATATTTTTTCTGGTGAAATACCTGCTGTCACTTCTAAAGTGGAGTGTTAAATTAAATTGTTTGTTCAGACCAGAGGGAGGAAAAGGTCTCTTTAATATTTGAGATATAATGAAATATATTTTTTAAATAATGATTAGCTTTGGTTTAAATGGTTTTGGTTAACATATAATACACAATAAGTATTTTTAACGTTGAGTAGCAGGAAAATAACTTCATTTAGTCGTGTACTTCTCAAATGTCAGCCGGTTTAACGCATTTTAATGTAGGTCTGTTTCCCCGCATTAGCATGTCTCCAGACGTGTTTGACAGTGCATTATGGTCATTAGCTAAGGTCCATTCACGTGTGTGTGTGTGTGTGTGTGTGTGTGTGTGGGAACAACTGTGTGTGTGTGTGTGTGTTTGTGTGTGTGTAAAGAGAGTAAGACATTGAACATGGCAGCCGATGATTCTTATATTCTTAACTTGTGTGTTTTTGCTGTTGTTCATGATGCATGTGTGTGTTGTATTTCTGTACCGTCACACGTGTGTGTGTCTTCGTCTGTGAGTGTGTAGTGTGTAGTGTGTAGTGTGTAGTGTGTAGTGTGTAGTGTGTAGTGTGTAGTGTGTAGTGTGTAGTGTGTAGTGTGTAGTGTGTAGTGTGTAGTGTGTAGTGTGTAGTGTGTCTCCTTCTGCAGCAGAGGAACCCTCAGCTCAGGTTTCAGTGCCGGGAACAACATGCTGGCTAGGGGGGAATGACAGGGGAAATTGGTGTGTGTGTGTGTGTGTGTGTGTGTGTGTGTGTGTGTGTGTGTGTGTGTGTGTGTGTGTGTGTGTGTGTGTGTGTGTGTGTGTGTGTGTGTGTGTGTGTGTGTGTGTGTGTGTGTGTGTGTGTGTGTGTGTGTGTGTGTGTGTGTGTGTGTGTGTGTGTGTGTGTGTGTGTGTGTGTGTGTGTGTGTGTGTGTGTGTGTGTGTGTGTGTGTGTGTGTGTGTGTGTGTGTGTGTGTGTGTGTGTGTGTGTGTGTGTGTGTGTGTGTGTGTGTGTGTGTGTGTGTGTGTGTGTGTGTGTGTGTGTGTGTGTGTGTGTGTGGTGAGAGCCTCCATGCTTTTCTCACACTCTCAGCCTTTTCTATTGAAACACAAAACAACAGGGCAGAGCTGAGCTTAGGATAGGACTGTGTATCTGTCCTCACTCGACAGAACACATGATGGCCACATTAAATTAATTATACATTTTCCACATTAACAACAAAAATAACGGTGTCCTGTCCCTTTTTGGTTGATTTAAATAAAGGAAATCTGATGTTTCCTGTAGCACAATCAAGCTCTGAAAAATGTCTCTGGGAACCTTACTCCGTAGAAGCTCCTTTATAATTTTCTTTTTGTTGTTTTTTGTTTTCAGGGAGCTGTGCGAGGAGGCCATGACCCACTCTGTAAGCTCCGCCTCCAGCCTGGACAGCCACGCCCCCTCCGAGTGCAGCGGACAGTCGCAGGGTGTGCGCTGGGAGGAGCAGCAGAAGGTGTTGGCTCTGGAGCAGCTGTGTGGCGTTTTCAGGGTGGACCTGGGTCACATGAGGTCACTGAGACTTTTCTTCAGGTCAGCCGGGAGTCTTGAGTCTGTCTCTAATGTGTAATGTGTCACGATGTGTTGCAGGTTTCGGGACGGGATCGGTTTTGATTTATGATGATCTGTGGAAAATGTGTGTGCTTAGGAACAAGGAAGAGATTGGTTATTCAATCCTGGGTTAACACATTACTTTAAATTCTTTATCTGAGAGGGCTTATGGGAAATCTAATTTATATGTTTCACACTTACATAGTTATCAGACATTACAATTTCCTTTCAGTTGAAGCCTACACTCCCAGCTTTTATGATGTTCGTTTATGTTTCCCAGAGCTGAACAAAGTCTTCCCTCTTGTCTTCAGAAATGTAAGATAGTCTTTCCAGACCAACACAGTCAGAAAACTCCTTTATCCACATTCTCAATGACGGAGCATAGTTACTCTTCCAACAGAACACAGCAGCTCTCCCCAAGCTTGTAGAAGTCCTAAATCCAGAGGTGTAGTCTGTTTCTGCAGCCGTTTTCACACATGGGACTCCTGAAAATGTATCGAAGATTTAAGGCAGGCTTCCTCTGGAATCGTTCTGAGTTCCTCGTTCACACAAGTCCCTCACAGCAAAGAGACCATCTCAGGAAACAAGACATGATGTCATAATGTGAAAAAAAAAGACAGTGAAGACAGTTTTTTGGTTTTCTATCGATGCGTAGTGTAGTTCAACATGTTCATAATATCAACAAATGAGTGAAGAAGAACATACTGACAGACAGAAAACATAATGGAGCAGTTTCAGTACACGCACAGCGATCACCCTGTTGCACTTTACAGTCTAACTGCTGCTTATTTGGGGGGAATCTTCCTGAATATTTCCTGCTGGTGCCTTCACACTGACAATTGAATACAGGGCTTGCAGGAAGAAGACCTGGTAAAGTCACACGTGCAGCTCACAAAGGATGGATTTAAATGAGGTTGTGTTTATGTGCAGAGTGCCAGGTATGTACAGTATGAATTTAGATTTCTTGTTTTATGTGCTTTTGCAGTGATGAGGCGTGCACCAGTGGCCAGCTGGTGATAGCCAGCAGAGAGAGCCAATATAAGATCCTCCACTTCCATCACGCCGGCCTGGACAAGCTGTCGGAGGTCTTTCAACAGTGGAAGTGCTGCAGGGAAACTCAGCTCAAAGACCAGGTCAGGCTACAGCACAGAATGCTGTTTAAGAAAGCTGAAGGTTTTTTTCTGCTTCTCTTTTCCTGCCTTCTCCTTTTCTAATTCTCTCTCTCTTTTTTTTTTTTTCATCAGGTGTCAGTTGAGAAGTCCTGCATGCAGTTTTCCATCCAGCGGCCCACCCTGCCATCCGCTGAGACTCACCCGGAGGAGAAGCTTTATCGGCGGCTGGACGTCACCACCTGGCTGCGTCACCTCAACCACAACGGCCAGGTGGAGGAGGAGTACAAGCTGCGCAAGGTGTGTGGATAATAATACACCATCAGTCTCACCTGCTGCTGTCCTCACAGCCAAGCTTCACATCTCTAAAACACACAAACTAAACAGTTATTCTGAAAGTCATGCCACAGTGTTTGACTTTCACTTTGAATCAGCGCCGTCGTCCTGCACATAATCACAGGGTTGGTCTCGGGCCATCTCCCCCCTCTGAGTCATCTTGAGTATCTGTGTTTGACTCATTCGAAGGTTTCTAATCTCCCTGAAATGACTCAGTGACAGTCACACTGTGACAAAGATGTTCCCTGCATTGAAGCACACACAAATGCATGAACCCTGGAGAGCAGCTTTTGCTGGACATGCTCATTGTGCAGTGTTTGTTTAAGTTTTGCAGCATTTTGCAACACTCATGAAATCACAAATCTCCTGCAGTTTACTTTAACAATATTGAAGTAAAACTTTTAAAAAAAGAATTCATGCACACTCGCTTGTCTGTGGTGGCGTCCCCTCGTCTCCTAACCATGTGTCCTTCCCTCAGCTGGGATCGCTAAGCAGCTGCAAGTGAAAGCACTGCAGGTACAAGTAAACAGACTTCAGACTGACACAAGTCTGGATTACTTTGATGTAAGCTTAAACAGGGAACAGAATGAGTGGAAGAATAGGGACGAGTATACACTGATAGTTACTTTTAGATTTAGATGTGTAAAATCTAGTTGGTTAATTAGTTATTTCTACTGTCCTACATAAAGATGTAACGATTCCTCACAATACAATTTAAAAAATGTACGCAGTTATGGACAATTTAAATTTATTTGACAAACTTTTTTGGTAAATATCTTCTTTATTCAACCAGCAGAGGGTGCTATCTGTTTTTTTCCTCTAAAATAAAAAAATGGCTGGCAAGCAGATGTGTGCATAGCAAGATATTAACTTGAAGCCGTGCTCACCTAAACAAGTCCAAGAGCCACAGAGATATCAGGACATAAACTAACCACATCCTTAAAGACGGAGCTGAGTCATATTGAAGTAAAACTTTTTAAAAAAGAATTCATGCACACTCGCTTGTAGACGAGGATTTTCAAATAATCAGTCAGGGCACATCTCTTAAAAATAACAGAACATAAGAATCTGACAGGTTTCGACCAAATCTTTTGAAAGTAGAAGAGGTTGAGCAGGAGGAACAATCAGAGGTGCTTCACTCTCCAACATGAGACATGAGCGGCTCTCCTGAGATGATCTAGATATTTTCAGGAGTGTACATGTGAAAACGGCTGTACTGACTCTTTATGAAACCACAGTTCTCACTTTGACTCTTTGTGATTTTTCTTTTTTCAACATATTTTTATTTAAGAAGACATACAGTGCAATTGGGATGCAGTCAACATTCTCCTTTTTTTCCCCAGAAACATTCAAAAACCCAGTATCACTTCTCCCTATAAACAACCCTCCCAGTCCAACAGATAGATCTCTTAGTTTAAATACAAGAATAAAAGTGCAAGAGTGGAAAACTCACAAAAAATAAAATACAATAACTAAATAAAAATAAATAGATAAGCGTGAAAAAATAAAAGTACATTTGAGAAGAGATTAAAAAAGATAATAATAATAATAATACAAAATGACAAGTCAAACATAAATAAAAAATAAATAAATAAACAAACAACATTAACAGGAATGAAAGTCTTTATGTGTATACAACAAAAGTAAATAGGAAAAACAGTATAACCTGTAAAAGAGACAGAAACACACACACACTGCTCAACTTGATCTATAAAAGCAAAAGACAACAGCTGCTCATGTCCAGGGACTCTTTGTGATTTTTATGCCATATTTAAAGAAACTGTTAGGTACTAAAAACTAATGTGCATTTGAATTTGAATTTGAATTTTTTTTATCACTCTTCAAATCGTTATTAGAATATTGAACAATGTAATCCCATATTTGTATCGTGTTGTGCAGCAGGCCGTGCATGCAGTTTGATCTGTTCTCACTGTTATCTATTAGAAGCCACGTGTGCCCTCTGTTTGCCCCTTTGTGCTCAGTGTGTTTACTCTCCTCCCGCTCCCCGCCAGGCCATCTTCTTCGGTGGTATCGACCCATCCATCCGCGGCGAGGTGTGGCCCTTCCTGCTGCACTACTACAGCTACGACTCCTCGTCTCAGGAGAGGGAGGCCTGGAGACTGCAGAAACGCACCCTCTATCACGAGATCCAGCAGAGGAGGTATGCAGTGTAGAGAAAGAAACATATGTGTGTAGGAGAGAACAGGGACAGAACAGGGCTAATGCCACAAAATGATTTTTAAACAACTCTAAGGAAGTAAAAAAAAAAAAAAAAACAGACAGAACTCCTGACACCCTCAAACAGCAGCTAAACTGTCACGCGGCTGCGGTATCGACGCAGTCAGTCAAACATTAAACCATATGTGAGTCTGCTGCGGCTTCTCATAGCAGGCTGAGCAATCAATAGGCACAATCAGGGAAGTGTTAAGGGGAGGTGCCGGGTGTGAAATAAAAGGTCTCTGGAGACAAAAACATGTCAGCGCTTAACGGATAATATTCTCTCGTCAGAAGGAGAGGGAAAAAAAACACACACATTGACACACACACTCTCACACATCCCTGAGTCTTTATTTGTCTCGATAACCAAAAGGTTGAGTGTGCTCATATTTTTACACGTCGCGCGGCTCTGTCTGTAATGAATCTGATAATTGGACAGGTTTCCTCTGTATGGCCTATTAACATTTTGAGTACATCACGGCGGCTTCATGGAAGTCGGGTAATTAGGGTCCTTGTTCTGACTCTGATGTGGATTCCTTTAAAGACCATTTGACTAGAGCTGCCTCTGGGGCCACTAGTTGATCATTAGGAGCGAGGATACACGTCTGTGGTGGCGTCCCCTCGTCTCCTAACCATGTGTCCTTCCCTCAGCTGGGATCGCTAAGCAGCTGCAAGTGAAAGCACTGCAGGTACAAGTAAACAGATTTCAGACTGACACAAGTCTGGATTACTTTGATGTAAGCTTAAACAGGGAACAGAATGAGTGGAAGAATAGGGACGAGTATACACTGATAGTTACTTTTAGATTTAGATGTGTAAAATCTAGTTGGTTAATTAGTTATTTCTACTGTCCTACATAAAGATGTAACGATTCCTCACAATACAATTTAAAAAATGTACGCAGTTATGGACAATTTAAATTTATTTGACAAACTGGTAAATATCTTCTTTATTCAACCAGCAGAGGGCGCTATCTGTTTTTTTCCCTCTAAAATAAAAAAATGGCTGGCAAGCAGATGTGTGCGTAGCAAGATATTAACTTGAAGCTGTCCTAACCTAAACAAGTCCAAGAGCCACAGAGCTATCAGGACATAAACTAACCACATCCTTAAAGACGGAGCTGCCCCCCCCCCAGCAGCAGTAGACAGTGTGCAGGAGTATACATGCAACTTTTGATCACTGAAAACAAGAATTTACACAACATTGCATGCCTATGAATTCTTTCTGTTGTTGTTGTTGTCTTGGTTTCGAAACAAGTGTTAATACTGTTTGATTTGAACTAGCATCATGTAGAAGTAAAAAAAAAAAAACTCTAAATAGAAATAATCAATCCAGAAAAGTTGTGAGGCCTAAAATAACAATTATTTTGTAAATGAGGTTATATTTTTGATTAATGGTACCAGCCTCAGAAATGTATAGTGATGAAAACATGCACTGAACTCCTGAGTAGCATCCCCAGAGAGAGAGAGAGAAAGTGAGATATGGAAAGGTGGCTCAGGAGGGTCAAAGCGCACAAACACTCTTCTGGCACAGGAACCAAACAGTTGCATGGCGTTGCATCAGGTGTGCGCTCATTATTCCTGGTGGGCCTGCATGGAAAACAAACAGTGTTAATTAAATCCCCTCTGCTTGTTAGGACTTGAGTACATTAGTGCCATACACAGACTACATCACTAATACAGTGGCTTACATGTAGGGGGATGGATGGGGGGTTTTATGGTCGTGGTATTATCCTCAGTGGGGCGCTTACTGGTGAAATACCCCTTCAGTCCACTGCTCGCCCACCCCCACATTTTGAGTTCATTTGCAGCTTACCATTAGTGTTTTGCACTAGGGTAACATTTGAGTTAAAGATGATTTGATAAGGCTTTATTTTGGATCCTAATTCCCTTGATTTCCCTCGAGATTTGTGCTCTAAAAACTTTCTTCAACTCTTTTGCCTTGGTCCTTCTTCCCCCCCCCCAGGAAGCTTTTTAAACTAGTTTAATAATTAACGAGGCAGGATTTGGTTTCCTTTCTGCCTGGGTCTAACTTTCTGCAATTTTTAGATTGTCCATGAGCCCGGAGGAGCACAGCGAGTTCTGGAGAAAGGTGCAGTTCACGGTGGATAAAGACGTGGTGAGGACGGACCGAAGCAACCTCTTCTTCAGAGGAGAGAACAACCCCAATGTGGAGATCATGAGGTCAGGATTACACCTCTTCATTATTCAGATCTTCATCTTTGTCTCTCTCGCCCTTCTCTCCGTCTGTCACCTTCTCTCAATCCATCCTTATCGCCCCCACTCCTCAGCTCAATGCACGGGCGTTTCATTTCATATTCTGAACCCTGAGGGAGCCGCAAATGAGTTTCATGCTTTATTGACTCTGACTAAGCCGTCTGAGCACTTTTGATGCATACTCGGAGCTAATGGCTTTCTAAACGAGGAGCAGGAGGATTTAAATAGCATATTAGTTTAGTGACTCTCATGCAGGCTCCTGGTATTTGTCTAGGTATTATGTCGTGTCACGTGCTGCGTGTGGCACAGGACGATACCAGCGCTGCACATATATCTCACATCTGTTGAACTGATATCACACTGATCACTTTTACTGGGTCATTTAATACGAGCACGTCATTTAAACTGAGCATCTTCTTCTTATCATTTTTATCTTTAATCTTTCAAACACAAAACCTCTGCAAAGCCCGCCTCCTCTGACACCTTCTGTCATCTTAGTTTTTACCAGATACTTCTGTTTGGTTTTTTTAAACATTGAACAAATTTAACAAAAGAATGTGATGACAAAAGTTGAAGACATAATGCAATAAAGGATACAGGGAGGAGGAAAAAACAGGGGGGGGGTTACAGTAACAGTAAAGCTTTAGGGTGGATGAGAACCACATTTTTTTCTGTACAGCATTTAATGCTTGTGTCCTTTTATGTTAATCATATCCCCTTGTGTAATCATATGTTGTTTGATTTATCGTTCCACATATCATACCAAATCTTTTGGAATCTCCTCATCCAGTCCCTGTTTTCTATTTGACCTTGACATGTAGTGTTTTATCCTTTAGAGCCCATCCAACCACAGTACAGGATTCAGACAAAGAAATAAATGTTTCTGTCAATATCACACTCTAGTTGATCTAACAGTCAGATTCCAGGCCCATGTACGAAGGCTATAGTCCTTAAGTGGGCGGCCAGAGTTCTCCTCCGATCCTCAGCCTCTTTCCGGCATATCATTCCCCACTGTGTACCCTGTTTCCTACCCTACCCACTGTGCGATCTCCCAAAATAAAGGGGATAAAGATAAATCGTAAGGCCCAAAGATAAATCACACTTGTAAGAATTCTAATGTCCTCCGGGGTTTTTTCCATTGTTTACACTCTCCTTACTAATGCATGAGGCCCACCAGGGAAGTGTTCCTCAAAGTATTATCCATATGCAAAATCAGAAAGATTATTAATTAGCTCCCTGGTAACCAGAGAGGAGTTGGCATAGCAACAGCTGAAGCAGCAATGCTTATAAAACATGTTGGATTAATCCCACACTTTCAAAGGTTTGGCTCTCTTGCTCTTTCTCCTTTATGGACATTAAACATTGCCGAAGTGTTCCATGCATCGTGTTTTCTGCTGAGACGTCGCAACATCATGGACATTCATTTGTCCTCTCCACAGGAGGATTCTGCTCAACTATGCAGTGTTCAACCCGGACATGGGATACTGCCAGGGCATGTCGGACCTGGTGGCCCCCCTGCTCACCGAGATCCAGGACGAAAGCGACACCTTCTGGTGCTTCGTTGGCCTCATGGAGAACACCATCTTCATCAGCTCACCTCGGGATGAAGACATGGAGAGGCAGCTGGTAGGCAGCTGAGTATAGGTTATGTGTGTGTGTGTGTGTGTGTGTGTGTGTTTGAGTAAAGCAAATATCAGGCCATACCAAAGAAGTGGAGATGCATACAAAGACACTCCATGTAGGATTGTTTGGAAAGTTCCTAATCCTCCTCCAGCACGACCTCCCAGCTCAGGATTAGGCCTTCATCCACCCATTTCTGAAACTGAGAATGTGATCTTCTTTTTTAAATATATTTTGTGATCATCTTTCACACCAACAACCCAATGCAACACTATGACTGTCTACTAGAAGAGCACATGTCTGATTATGATCTCTATAGTGCTTCTGACATTTTCTCCTGAAATGTTTGAGGTGAGCTGCAATTTATGTCTCAACACAAATTGCCCAAATGTTGTACTCATAAGACAGGGGAAGTCCCCCTCTGTGAGGTGCAAGTGAGAACAGAGAAGAAAGTAAGAGTTCATGGGCTTCCTGCCTGACATCTTCTAGACATTTTGTGTGAAAACACTGCTTTGGATTTCCTCTTCTTTTAAATCCTTCTTTACTATCCTCACTGTCTCTGATTTTTAGAATAGTTTTTTTTTAGAACAAATTTGCCTTCAAACATAAGTTGACAGATGAACTATGTATTTAGCTTTAGCATGTAGCCTCACACTGACACAAAACCCAGGTAAACTCCTGAAGTTTTCGGGCTTTTTCACAGAAGTTTTCACGACTAAAGACTGAACGAACACGGCCTTTGCTAAATCACCACAACCTCAAAAGACCAGAAGAAGTATTATATTTCAAGTGATTTGAGGATTTGATACTGATAGCAAGGGGGAACTGATTTTCTGAACTTAACTCTTCATGTTCTCTTTGTTGTGGTTTCCTCAATAAATTTGTGCTTCTTAGATGATTCTTACATTATGTTACACTTTCAGTTTGGACATGCATAAAAGAAACACTGAAGTTTAAGCGCAACCTGTGAACACATGTGTACAAGCACCAGAAAGAAGCATCATCTAGAGCAGGGGTGGGCAACTGGCAGCCAACATGGAAAAAACATGACAAAATCTGCCATGAAAACCAGAAATATGTCCATAATAATATTTGATCACTGGTATATGTTGAGTTAAATTTGAGACATAATTGACTGTAATCGTTTTTGTATTTTGTACTACAATTTGGCTCTCTGGCAGTGAGAATGAAATGAATGTGGCCCTTGCTGTGGCCAAAGTTGCCCGTCCCTGATCTAGCATCATCATTAGAAACTGCCTGTTTGTGTTTGTAACAGTGTGTTTCCTCTCTGACCGACCCCCCAGATGTACCTGCGGGAGCTGCTGCGTCTCATGCTGCCTCGCTTCCACCAGCACCTGACCCGGCTGGGGGAGGACGGCCTCCAGCTGCTCTTCTGCCACCGCTGGATCCTGCTCTGCTTCAAGCGAGAGTTCCCCGACACCGAGGCTCTCCGCATGTGGGAGGCCTGCTGGGCACACTACCAGGTCAGGGCAAAGTCTGAGCAGCTCCTTTTTGCATACGCAGGCTTGTAAGAACAACTTTGCATAAATGAGTGCACGGAGGCGTTTGACGCCGTGTCGATGTAGCGCCACGTTTTGTTCTTCTTTTCCTGGAGGCAAGTAGAAATGTGCTGTTTAAATTCTGTGCACTAAAATCCATGTTATTCCCTTAAACCCTGTCACCACAGACAATTGTAATCCTCCTAAATACTTGTAAAATGTCATATTACATCTTGGTTTTGGATGAGTGAAATGTTTAATTTATGAGGGATTAAGGATTTTTTCAGGAAAGATTTAATATTTCATAAAAATCCCCTTTTTTTTATTTGGTTGAATTTAAACTGGAGAGATTTGTTAGCAGGGTAAGGTACATGGATTCAAAGACTGATCTTTATTTTCAAAAGGAAATCTGCAGCTTCAAGACGCTGCAGGGTATTAAAGCAGTGTCCTAAAGATGGACGCTGCAGGGTATTAAAGCAGTGTCCTAAAGATGGACGCTGAAACTGGCGATCTGCAGACATTTGAGTTTCAATTCCAAATTTTCAAGCTAATACAATCAAACTTCCTTATCTCAAAGTGACACAACCTCCACTCCTGGTATCAGAGTCGTGCTCACTGCATGGCAAAGAGCTTTGCATATCTACTCGCTCAGCCAGAGAGTCACTTGAGTCTCTGTGCTTCATGTCACCTGTTCAGACCGCCTGCTCGATGTTAACATCTTCAGCTGCAGGTGGTGAGAGGGGAAACCTCGATTTAGACGGTTAAATGTCACATATCAGATGGAGCAGAAACAGGAAAACCCCTGACTGATATCTGAATTTTCTCAGAGCGTGATGCATCAGATATAATACTTAGATACTGTGACATAAATACTCAGATATAATTCTTAGATATGCATCCAACTTCAAACAAAAACGTGGGATAAATTGCACCTCTTGGAAAAAAAAAATGTAACCGCCATTTTTTAAAATTAATCTTTTAATTTACTTTCCATCTCCACCCTGAAGATTTCAACCCTCTAATCTTTTTTCTCGTTTAGTAATTCTGTGTACATTTCTCTTTTTGCCATATCGGATCTTTGTCTTGCTTAGAAATAACCTTCAAGTTGTTCCCTTTAGGTATGATTCTGATTTGTCTTCCTGTTAGACTTAACTTCCTCCCCTCTCTTCATAGACGGATTACTTCCACCTGTTCCTCTGTGTGGCCATCATTGTTCTCTACGGTGAGGATGTGACAGAGCAGCTGCTCGCCACCGACCAAATGCTGCTCCACTTCAGCAACCTCTCCATGCACATGAACGGAGAGTTGGTGCTACGCAAGGTATCCTCACTAAGTGCTCTTTACGCGAGGTTGAGGCCTTCTCATTTAGAAACTCTGGACCTTTGCACCGCACACCTAAATCACATCTTCAAAATATGATAAATAACCTTTGATTTATGATGACGCCGACAAGTATTCCTCCACACACACTGCCGCATTACATTTAATTTAAAGTGGTACTGCTGCAGCAAAGCAGCTCCCGTACACTGTAACCTGCCCACAGAGGCCTTGGGATGCTTAATGGGATGCCATGCAGAGGATTTATGATCTGCATCTCTGCTACTGAGCTTGTGCCTACATCCTCATGTTTATGGATGCTTTGTTTGTTCTGCTGCAACCACAGGCAGTGTGTTCATGTTAGCATTCAGCAGGTGTAGCTCTTGCTGTTTTTTGCCTGCGATTGTGCACACAATGTTTTAAGAGCAAGCAGGCCGGCTTTTGAGCTTTAGGCAACACTCTGCTATGTTGACCTTGGCATGTTTTTATTTAGTTTAAAAATGAAGCCAAGGGTGGTGACTTGTTTGAATCCATGACTTTTCTTCTTTTGTCAGTTCCTTTTCTCTCTTTTACATATTTCAGTCCATCTTTTTCCCTCCTGCAGGCTCGCAGCCTTCTCTACCAGTTCCGCCTCCTACCCAGAATCCCCTGCAGTCTGCATGACCTTTGTAAACTGTGTGGCCCGGGGATGTGGGACAGCCGCTACATCCCCGCAGTGGAGTGTTCGGGCGAGCACCCAGACTCACAGAGCTGCCCCTATGGAGGCACCTCCACCCCGCAGCCCTCCTCGCCCTCTCCGTCGTCCACGCCCTTGCCCTCACCGAATCCCACGCCTCCGTCGGAGGGCAAGAGAGGCTCCAAAACCCGGGACATATTCACCTTTCGGAAACAGTCCTGAGGTGGAGGCTGCAGGGAGCTTGGCTGGTCTTTTGCTCGTGTCAGCTTCAGCAGAGTTCTGGATCCTTCTGTTGGATTCTTGGACTGTTTGCTGCCCTGTCTCTCAACAGTCTCTGCTTCTAGTTTTCACCGTCTTAAAAAGGGATTTTTCACGTGATCCTTTCATGTGTTGCATCGTGGAGACACTGCCTTACCAGAACGTTTGTTTGCAGCACTGAGTGTCACATGAATCTGTGCTGAGGACACACAGGCAGACAAGAGGCGGCGGCTTCATTCACAGCAGACAATCATCAGGCCCTGTGCTGGTCTGGAGCTCCTTCAGGTTCAAGTCTGCTGCTGGCTTGGCAAACTTCCAGGGGTCTTTGTGGGCAGGGGGGGGTCACATCAGGGTTGGAGGCAACCAGTCTGACTACGTGCAGACTCTGACTGAGGGGTCAAATGCAAACTGGAGATTCATTCATGAGAATTTAAAAAATGTTCCTGTGTTCTCACAATGGAATATTTGTGTGAATATCAGATTATATAAAGTATGTGTGCGTATCTCATGGCTGAACATGAAATCCACAACCTCTGTGGGTTCACCTACAAACGGGATTATAAAGAATTACCAGTCCTTTTTAAGTTTTCTTCAAAATTCATTCCCAAACAAATGAATGTTTCCATTTATATCAGCAGTTGCAAATATTTAGCAATACTATATCCTTGCATGAGCGATTCTTGACGTATAAAGGGGGCACAGCGCGTGTTGTTGCAAAAACACTCGAGGGAAGAATGTGTTTACACGACAAACAACCGGCATCATGATACGGCTCCTGCACATTTCCTCATCAGATTGTGATAAGGGACGTTCCCATTCTTTTGTTGTTTCGTTGACAAGCATGAGGAAGCATTGTGTTTCCTTCTGGTAAAGTCAGACGATCTTGTTACCTGTCGAGCCGCAGGAGGGTTAACCATTGACACGTTGCTATGTGAGATGTAATGTGAGTGTCCTGGGTGATGTACAGCACTCATCGAGCCATCGAGAGAAGAGATCCCTGATGGTTTTGGCAGAGAGAGTGGTGATGTCTTACTTGAAGTTTCCTCGTCTGTGTCGGACAGGGGGTGTGGCATATCGTCAGCACGGTGTTGTTTTTTTCTCCGTCTCTTCACTTTAAACAGAATGACTATACGCACTATCAACACTTCAGAAATCAGTCCACATGAATGTATCTGCTTTTTTTTTTGTCTTCTGCCTTTTTTTTCTAACTCAAAACTTCTCAGTGTACGTGTGGATGCGTGCATGAGTGTGTGACCTCTCCAAACATCTGGTAATGAGTTGGAGAGCAGCCGTAGACCCCCCCCCCCCAACCCTCCCGGCTCCCCCGACCGGTCTCTTTAATTATGGCCGTCATCATCATGGGGCAAAACCTGGGAGAGAGAAGAAGAAGAAGAAGGAAAATCCGGCTGTTGGGAATCTTCAGAGGGGGGAAAAAAAACGTGAGAGATGTGGAGAGGGAGGGGAACATTTAGGCTTCGTACAGGGGTGTGTAGGGATCTTGCCTCTGTGATTTGCAAGTCCCAGATGTAACGATGGTCTCCGCTCTGAGGCTTTTCCCTGAGAGCTTGTGAGTGACACTCCCAAGGGGGGAGGGGGGGGATATCTTCAAATTGGTCCTAAAATGTAGCATTAAGACCTTCAATCAGCCTTCCTTTGCCACCCACCCGCTCTCTCTCTCTCTCTCTCTCTCTCTCGTGGTCTCTCTCTCTCTCTTGCTCGCTCACTCACTCAGCGAGCAGTCTCTTCAAATGACATTCATAACTGCTCCTTTTCCCTATTAGTTATCATGTGCAGCTGCTAGCTCAAACTGCCTGCAGAGTTTTGAAGATTGGGTGGCGGCAGGAAAATGAGCAAAGTCAGGGATGCACGATGGAGAAGTTGTGTGTGTGTGTGTGTGTGTGTGTGTGTGTGTGTGTGTGTGTGTGTGTGTGTGTGTGTGTGTGTGTGTGTGTGTGTGTGTGTGTGTGTGTGTGTGTGTGTGTGTGTGTGTGTGTGTGTGTGTGTGTGTGTGTGTGTGTGTGTGTGTGTGTGTGTGTGTGTGTGTGTGTGTGTGTGTGTGTGTGTGTGTGTGTGTGTGTGTGTGTGTGTGTGTGTGTGTGTGTGTGTGTGTGTGTGTGTGTGTGTGTGCAAAGGAATTCATGAATTTGATTAAAATCCTCTTTGAACTCACATTCTCTCTCTGCACAGACACTGACAGTCACGAGCCTAATTGATGACTTCTCCTATTTGAAGGGGTTTTGATCAGAATCACTGAATGTACGACGTTGCTGTAGAGCTCAATGATAAGTCGATGTATTTACTGAACACATCACAGCTAAAAACAGAGCCCATTCCTATCACTGGTATTACAGAAAACACGGTCATACTTTATAGGAACATCTCCAGAAATGGTTTTTCTGAACACCGAAACACAGAGTCCAATGTATAAATGCCTTTCTGACAATAAAATGACTGCTGATTGTGATCTGATACCAACAGAAAAAAAACACTGCTGGGATTTACACCTCAGTTACTTTTCATCATTAAACACTGCTCAAGATATTGCATTAAGTGTGTGTGTGTGTGTGTGCTTTTATTATGGGAACACAAGTATCACAACAAAGAGAAAGAGAGATGCTTTTTATGTTATCAATCAAATGTTAATTAATCATCATAAATCACAAATTCAAATCTAATGCATTCATGATATACCAAAAACTAAAAATGTGCTGGTACATTTTTAGTAGACATTTTGTAGATAATGAATAAAATTAGCAGGTTCAAAGAAAAAAAGCATGTAGTGATAGTATCACAAATATCCATAATAATAAAGTTTCAGCACCGTCCTCTCTGGTCGATGGTTCTTCCTGCAATACTAAAATGGCTGCGGCTTCTAGATCCATGTCTCTCTGCATGACGTGATTCTTTAAATGAAGGCGGCAACCTGCTCAACAGTACGGCTCTAACATAACTGTCTGCTCTGTAAACCAGTTATACTTGAAAGTGTACAAAGAAGTTTGTATACAAGGCAGTTTATAACATCATCAACAGCTGAAATAGTTTGCTTTGTTTCGCAGCAGATTTCAATATATAAGAACCAAAGTGACCCAGGAACGGAGAGCAGAAAACCACTGATACAGTAAGTTAGCATAGAGCTAACTCAGAGTAGCTGATGAGCAAAAATGGTGACCTAATCACGTTTGTAAAAAAGAACCTTTCGGCATGCTTGTTCTTGGGTTTGGCAGTCGAATTAAAAGGCAAAAGATGCCAAATGTACTTATTTGACTGCAGAGCCCCTTTTTTCCATTCCTTCTTGTCTTTGCACACAATCATTTCACTTTTACGACTTGTCCAGTTGTAAGGAAAACTGCTCAGCTTCAGCGAAGACATGATCTAAAATCTCTCATTCCCCCTTTGTCTGAGGTTGTTAACTGTTCATATCAGCACAACAATGGCTGCTCATTTTAGACAGAATCACCCCTTCTGCTTTTTTTTTCAAGAAGCCATTTTCAAAATCCTCATTGGCTTCTAAAACAAGTACGACACCTCCAAGCTTGCAGCCTTCACATTGTAAATAAAAAGTTATGACAAATGTTTGGATTGCACTTTGGGTCACTTGGCCACTCCAGTTTGCCAACTCAAAATCATGATTGGCTATCTGCCCTGTCAGAGGCATGGGTTATGTTCAAATCTTTTATTTGGGCTTGTGTTGCAACAGGCTGTGAGTAGCTTTCTTTGCATGTCAGTGTCTCACAGTTTATTTTTTGTTTGTACTTTAAATTGTAACTTTACACTTTTCATTCATGTGTTTGCACACACAAACTTCATGACACCCCTGCATAAGTCAGTGCCCCAGTTGAGCCACCCAAGTAAAAAGAAAAAGCCTGGATCGGCCCCTCTGCTAGAACACAATCTCTGTCTGTATCTGCAGTCACCTGAGCCTGTCGAAAAAAATGTCTCATTTGCAAAGAGCTTTATTTGCAAGCCTTTCTAGATGTTAGCTGTGTGCCTCTCAGTTGCTGTCAAAAAGAAAATGCATGAAATTAGAGAGTTTCTCTGAAAAGATTATTTAATGCACTGAGAGATGTATGCTGCACGCTCAACAGACCAGATACAACACCAGACCAGCTTTGGTGCTTTGAATCCAAAGCGCTGTCACTCCCCTGAGCAGCTAGCATAAGATAAGAAGTTGTTTTTTAAGTGTGAGCTGTCTTTTAACTCTGCACAGATGAGAAAGCCGAGGTGTGAATCCTGCCTCACGGGGGATTTCCATTCCACTTTTCTGACAAACAATATAAGGCGTCCCAGGAGAAGAGAAAAAAAAGGCAGCAAAGCAGACGCTGTGTTTCTCAGAGTTTAACCCTAAACAATCTAACACAGCCTTATCATCCTCGGCTGTTTGTTTGTGGCTGTTTGACAGTGTGTGCGTGTATGTGTGTGTGTGTGTGTGTGTGCGTGTGTAGGCTCAGGCGTTTGACAGCGATCAACTGACTGTCACGGACAGCTGTGGAGATATCATCAGACACCATCGTCAGGTGGCTGCCTCCTTGAAAGAAAAACTAAGGCTGGAGCTGACAGTCGTCTTTGGGGAATGGGCTGCAGGAAACTAAAATATTCTTCTTTCGACGCTCACTTTTGGGTCCAGGGAAAACAAACATTTCAACATTTTTCTCTGGAAGACCCAGATTTTAGGTCTTTATTTTTATCTTTTTTGCATACCGTGCAAAAAACACATCCTACAAAATGATTCTCCCAAGTAACATCTGAATCTGTCTTTCTACTTCCTTATTGTCTCTTTGTCTTAACCCTTCACTGTATTAACCCTGTGATGAATGCAGGGCATCACTGTAGGATGAGTGTAATGGGCTTCTATAGGAAAATGAGTGAGAAATTACCTCAATGTGTACGCCCAGTTCACCCGGGGTCTCAGAGCAATTCTCTCCTGTATGTGTGATTATTCTGCTATCCAGTGTCCTCGCTGCATGTGTGTGTGTGTGTGTGTGTGTGTGTAGGAGTGTGTGGGAGGGAGGGGGGCTGCCTGCCTGCAATTACAACCCATTAGCCCCTGATTGATAGCTTCTCTGAGGGCTAATGCATCACTATCGCAGAAAATAAGATAAAAGAGAAAATGACAATAAATGAATAAAACGCCACTTCTTATTACTCAAATCTCTGACCTATTTGCGTCATTTCAGTGACTAATGCAGTTTTTATCCACAGAAATAACAAATGACTGCATAGGTGCATAACGGAGCGATACATGAATCTGCTGAATGCTATAAGCAGAAACATATCATCCTGTCTCAGGTGCTAGTTGGAGGTTATGCTTTTCTTATTTCTACATAGAGTGAGATTAGAGAAGTTTTTACTGTGTTATTACTGTAGATACAATCTGTGGTTTAACTGTAAGACAAAAATGTGTGCGTGTGAATTTGTCCTTTGTGTGTTGCAACCTCATCCACCGTATCACAGGCTCCACGAGAAAGTCGCTATCAGTAACTTATGGAAAACTCTCAAGCTTTTGTGGAGTCTCTTCGTGTTGCAGTCGTCCTCTGCTCTATCAGGTCTTACGCTATACGGTTGTCACTATATCAGAATTTTAAATGTAAATATGATTCTAGTAAAATTCAAATGATATTGTAACCTGTTGCGATACCACAGCAAAAAAAAGAAGTCCCAGTAGGCGCCCAATAGTGGGTTATTACTTGTTTTTATTTATCAGAAATTGCAGACAAACTCCTGCTCGCTGACTGCCCCTGCAATCCACCCGGTCTGGTTGTTCACACATGCAACTCACTTTGACAACGAGGCTGGACTGTGGCAGATGCAGGGGCTGTTTTTTAGTCCCAGTCCATCGCTTATGTGTACCCCCCCCCCCCCCCGCACCCTCCAATATCTCCCCTTGTTGAGTTATAGCCGTCCTCTCTCTCCCCCCTCCTCCTCCTCCTCGATCCTCTCTTCCCTGACAGAGTGACACGTGTGGGGCCCGGCACTCTCCTGTCGTGAGG